>NW_027635987.1:35697-113265 GCF_903797595.1 Erithacus rubecula | reverse complement strand
TCTAATGATCTAGTGGTGGCTTCTACAATTGTGATCACGTAGCACTTGCCTTGGGGGGTTTGAGGCAGTGTGATGTAGTTCATTTGCTGGGCTTCTTTATACTTATATTTGGAATACTGTCCCCCATATTAGAGAGGCTTTATGGGCTTGGATTGCTTGATTTTAGCACATGTCTTACAATTATGGATAACTTGAGAAGTGCAATTTATAGTTAAATCTGCTTTTCAATGTTGTTCATACTTATAGGTGGCGTTTTTGCCGTGATAGCTTGAGTCAGTGTGGGCCTATTGAGCTAGGAACAACTCTCCCTTATTTAAACTTATTTGTGACATCTCTATTTTTGCAGCTTGATCTACTTGCTCCTTGTTTTAGTGTTCTTTATTAGCCTGACTTTTGAGGACGTGGCCGTCTACATGATGGACTTTTACAGAGAGTTTGTCTGAGTGGCAATGTTTTTGCACTCATCAGCAGCCTCAATTGGCTTTCCTTTATGTTGCTAGCTGGCCTTTTTTTACCTTTCTAGCTAACTGCACAGAGCATTGGTTACTATTTATGATTCAGTATAAAGGTAGAGCTTTGGCCAGTTCTCTCTTTCAGCAGTGTCCAGGGCCAGCTGAATGGCTTTGAGTTCAGCAAGTGCACTTGATTCACCTTCTCCTTCAGTAGCTTGTGTGACTCGTCGTGTGGGGCTCCCTGCGGCCACTTTCCACTTCTGGTTCATCTCAACCATGAGACAGAAACTGTCAGTGACAAGAGCACAGCGTGTTTCTTGTGCTGGTAGTTGGTTGTATGGTGGAGCTTTTTAGCCTGGGTTATTTGTTTCTGCTCCTTTTTGTTAGTGAGACTAAGGTTTTTATCTTGTGGCCGGTTTTAAGTGTTTTTAAAATTTCAGGGTGATTTGTGTTTCTAATCCGGCCGTGCTGTGTGATGAGAGCAATCCATGGGCTCCATGTGGTGTGGGTGGCGTGGTGGGTAGAGGAGCCTTTTCTTTAAACACCCACCCCAGCATCGGGAGTCAGGGTGCCAGGAGGAGTTGTGCTTTTGTGATAATTTCTTTTGAGGTGGCTTCAACTTTCTTATTATAGGCAGCTAAGATTTAGTTGAGTTTTTGGGGGTTTTTTTGTGAGTGTAGTTTGCTTCAGACTTTCTGTAACTTTGACTCCAGAATTCTAGTGCTCGCCCTCAAGTCTCCCCAGGCACCTTCTGCTAAAGGCTCCAGGACAAGCCATTGTTCTTGGCTGCAGAGTAAAGCACATTCCTCACCTCTGGTCTTACCCTGACTGGGCCAAGGGCACTGCATGAGCGATTTTCTGCTTGGTCTGGGTGAAGGTTTGTTGCTGTTCAGGGCCACAGCTGGAATTGTTCTTCTTAGGGTGAGCAGGTAGAGAGGGCTCACAATGTGGCTACACTCAGGAATGCGTTCTCTAGAAACGTATGGCCCCTAGGAAAGCTTGTGTTTCCTTCTTGCTGGTTGGTGGAGACACTGGGATGATCTCATTGATAATTTCAGTGGGGATCTGGCTCTGTCCATCTTGCCACTCTACTCCCAGGAACTGGATCTCTCAGGCAGCTCCCTTAACTTTGCTCTTCTCGATGACAAAACCTCCTTCCAGCAGAATCTGGATGATCCTCTCTCCTTTCTCAAATAATTTTATTGCCGTGTTTCTCCACACAATGATGTTATTGATGTATTGCAGATATTTTGGAGCTTTACCCTTTTCCAGTGCAGCCTGGATCAGCCCGTGGCAGATGGTGGGGCTGTGTTTCCACCCCTGGAGCAGTTGGTTCGAGGTGTACTGCACATCCCTCCAGGTGAAAGCAAACTGAGGCCTGCACTCTGCTGCCAAAGGAATGGAGAAAAATGCATTGGCAATGTCAATGGAGCCACTTTGCTGCCTTGGGCTCCAGCTCCTCCTGGAGATCCAGCGTGTCCGGCACGGCAGCGCTCAGCACTGGAGAATCAACGACTGGGAGAGAGAGGGGGTCTGCTGACTGCTGATCAGATTCCAAATTTACTCTCAGCTACACATGCTTATATACCATTTTTAGGAGAAGTGCTAATTTTTTACCACATTGATTGGGTTAAACATCACACCAACAAGCTTACACATTTTGCAACATTTCTATTTGATTCATTCTTCTTTCTTGTGACCAGTCTTGATCCAATCTTCATGGAGTCTTCAAAGCTCTGTTTGCTCTTGCCAAGGCATCTTGGTTATCAAGCTGATTATGCTAATTAAATCCACAGCACTCTGTCTTAGCTCCCACAGTGGAGTCACTTTATTCAAGGCACAATAGCCTACAGTCAATTTCTATTGTCTGTCTGACTTGCCCACAGGCAAACTGGGGCTGTTGAAGGGTGAGTGGGTTTTCCTGAGCACCCTTTGACTTTCTAGCCAAAAGTTTATGGGTGGGGATAATGGCATCTTGATTCATCTGATACTGCTGGCTGTTTGCTGTTGAGATGGCAGTTGGTGCTTGTTGCACTTTCACCTTCAGGAACCTCCTGTAGATGGGTTTTCTGATAGTCCAGGCCAGGTGTTTAATTTCTCAATGCCCTCTTCCTCTACAGCAGCTGTTCCAAAAGCCCACCTGAGTCCCTTTGTAATAGCAATTCCAGAGGAAGAGTATGCCCAGAATTCATGGAGCCTCTGGGCCAGTCACACTGGGATGTTTCTGCCAGCCCTTCCCAGTCAGGCTCATTTCAGCCTCCAGCAGAGTTAATTCCTGTGATCCCCCATCACCCCAGCAATGGAAACAGGTTCTGCCCCCACATGTCCCAGTGGCATTAGGGTACACTGTGCACCAGGATCAACTAAAGGCTCTGATGTGCCAGGCCATTGGATCTGCTCCATCCAAAAGACCTGGCTGTCCTGGTCCTCTCCCTGGCTAGAGGCAGGGCCCCTGTAACCCTGGTTATCATTTCCTTCCTGGGCATACATACTAGAGGTTCTTTTAAGAGGATCTCACAGGTCATCTTCCTTTCTATAATACCTGCAGCTTGGTCATGGGAGGTTGAGGCTGCCTTCACTTGAGTGGAACTCCCTCTCTTAGTGCTTCCCTCCCTGAGTTGATGCACCCATGCTGCCAGCACAGAAGTGGGTTTCTCATTTTGCCTTTTCATGATTTCTCCATGGTTGTGCAAAAAGAACCACAGGTCAGCTCGTGGGGTGTACCCTCTCTCTCTAGCTGAGGAATGTTGGGCTCTGACTTTGGGGCCTGTGACTGGCACTGATGCTGCACTGATCTTCCTCACCTCTTGCCTTATCTCCCTCATCTCTTCCTTAAACTCCTCTTTGAGTTCCTTAACCACAGCAGAGACATGAGCCTGCCTCGGGCCATTGAACACACTCTCATAATTTCTGAGCTTGTTGCTGACAGAACCCACTGTCTCTGGGTTTTTATCAGCATTAATTGTCACAGTAAAGGTGTATTTGGATGGCCCCAGGTTTGCCAGATTGCACAACATCTGCCCTGTGCACCTGACCTTGTCAGGGTCATTGTCCTGCTGTCCACCCCTCCCAAAGAGCACCTCCAGTGCTGCCACTTCTCTCAGCTGCTGGATCCCTTCCTCAAGGCTCTTCCTGCACATTCTATGGTGGTGCTCCTGCATTCTCTCTCTGTGGACAAACCTCTCTCACACTCATTAAAAGCTGCTCCCAGAGGGAAAGGAGGCCCTGCTCCCTTAATAATACCTAATCCACACCTCAGTCCTGGGTCGAGGCTCCCAAATTCCTTGCCTCTGAACCATCCAGTTGCACACCTGTACCCATGAGCTCCCACACCAGAAGGAACCAGGTTGTATAAGCCTCACAATCCCATGGTACAATGTCTTTTTGCAGATTTCAGACTTTTATAAGATGAGGTCTCGGTGATGATCTCAACCTCTGGCTCCCCTATGGGTTATGAGGTCACTCCTTTCTTATTTTTATTGACTGGGTGCTCTGATTTCATCTGCGATTTTTCCTATTTCCAGGGGCGACTGCTGCTGGCTGTGCCTGCCCCTGCGGTTCAGCTGGAGCCTGGACGGTTGTAACGTCTGTGGGTTCCACTGCTGCAACATCAGACTGTCCCTCTGTGAGGCAGGGGGAGGGTTTCTCACCAGCTGGGGCACTGTAATCCTTCAGCATATGGGAATAGGAATAGTGTTTTACTAGGAAAATTAAAATAAAAATATAGTAATATAATAAACAGAGTACTGACAGAGTCAGAATACAGCCTGACACCCTGTTGGTTGTTGGCAGCAGTCTGATTAAATGGTGTCTACAGTTTTCTTGGAGTGACAGATGTGCTTTTGATGAAACAATGTTTTTGGACAAGGGAGTAGGTAATCTTTAATTTGTTTGCTGCCTGTGCCATCCCCAGGGCAGTGTCCCAGGGCAGCTCTCAGTGTCCCCAGCAGGTCACGCTGTCCAGTGCAGCCGTGCCAGCGGTCACTGCGCACTCGGGGCAGGCTGGGCTGGACGGGGCTCGGGGCAGAAACGCCGCCCCCGGGACTGGGGTCTCCCCCTGCCTCTGGGCCCAGCCCCTGGTGGCAGCGCCTTGGGCAGGGCACGGGGCTGTTGCTGGCCCAGGGGGACAGACCTTGCCCCCTGCCAGCTACCTGGGCCACTCTCATGCCTGTCCCACATCCCTGGGGCTCCTGTCCCTGCTGCTCCCCAACACCTTCACTGCCTCCATCAAAGCCCCACTCAGCCTCTGCACTGTGACCTCTGGAAAGAAATAAAGGATGAGAGAAAGGAAGTGTTGTAAGTTGTCCCTGGCTGGATTCCAGGCACCCACCAGATTTGCTCTCTCACTCCCCTCCAGAGATGGACCAGAGACGGAAAACAAAAGGAAGGTTTCATGGGTTGAAATAAGGGCTGGGACTGATCACTCAGCAAATGCCATAATGGGAAAAACAGGTTCATAATTAGAAATATTAATTTAATTTCTTCCTCTCCAAATCAGAGCAGGATAATGAGATGTAAAAGATAGATTTAAAAACACCTTCTGCCCATTCCTCCTTCCTTCTCAGCCCTACATCCTGCCCCAGTGCGTGCAGGGATACAGGGAATGGGGGTTCTGCTCAGTTCACGTGTTGTTTCTCCTGCTGCTCGGGGAGAGGAGTCGTTCCCCTGCTGCACCAAGGGGTCCCTCCCAGAGACGCTTCTCCATGAACTTGTCCAAGGTGAGTTCATCTCACAGACAGCAGTTCTTCACTAACTGCTGCAGTGTGGGTCACACTTGCATGAGCTCACAATTCCTGCCAGGACCCTGCTGCAGCCTGGGCTCCTCTCTGCACGGGTTTGCAGGTCCCTGCCAGGTCCCTGCTCCAGCACAGGTTTCTCATGGGGTCCCAGTCTCCTCTCAGGCATCCCCCTGCTCCAGCACGGGCTCCTCCAGGCGCTGCAGGTGCATCTCTGCACTCCGTGCCCTCCATGGGCTGCAGGGGCCCGGCTGCCTCAGCACAGACTGCACCATGGAATGTCAGGGCAATCAGCTCCAGCCCCTGGAGCAGCTCCTGCCCCTCCTCCTGCCCTGCCCTGCCTGTGTGCACACTTGTTCCTCTCTCATGTTCTCACCCTGCCCTTCCCTGGCCACAGTTACAGCTACACAATAATCGATTTTCTTTTTCTTCAATCTGTTATCCCAAAGGTGTTACCACCATTTCTAACTGGCCCAGCCTTGGCCATCTCTGGTCCATCCTGGAGCTGGCTGGTGCTGACTCTGCAGGACATGGAGGAGCAGCTGCTTCCAGCAGCCTCTCACAGAAGGGGCTCCTGGAGCCCCCCCCTGTACCAAAGCCTGGCTCTGCAAACCTAGTATACCTGTGGAAGGGTTTTCTATTAACATTATTAGTTCTTATTATTTCTATTATATCTATTATGACTAATAATATTACAGTTATTAGTGTTGTTATTGTAATCATTGCAGATATTTTTAGTCTTTTGGACTCTATATTTATTATGACTATAGTAGAACTGAAAAGAAAACTTCTTAATTGTAAGTGGAACTTAGAATTTTAGCAGCTACTTGCCCTGCCCTGTTGTGTGTCACTGCTGTGTCTGAAGTCGCTGTTGCCAGAGCTCCCCATTTCCTTGGTTTGGGAAATTGGATGGCATTGCTCACATGTCAGAAAGAGAGGGCTCATTCCAATCCAATGCATTGCCTGAGCTCTTCTAATCCCAGTGCTCATAGCTTGTTTTCTAACGTTGTAGGATTTCTCACCTTCTGTTCATATTTGTGATTTTATACCAAAATGTTCTCGGATGTGATTTTGCAGGATTCTGTAATCAGCTGTCTGTTTTGCTCTTGGATTTCTTAATGGTGTGTCAGAACTGAATGCAGCATTTCGGGTGGGAGCCGTTCAGTCTGAGCTCGGATTCTCTGCCATTGTCAGCAGCAGCTGGTTTTGCCCATGCAGGCAGAGATAGCAGAGATTGCATGCAGTGAATCCTGTGGCTGGTTGCGGCACCCGCAGCGGGCGGTGAGCACGGGCAGCTGCCGGGATCTTTGGGGCTCGGAGGAGCCGCAGGCAGGCACTGCGAGCGGCTCCTCTGGGGCAGGATTTTGTCCCGGTGCGGGGCAATTGCCGCGGGCTGGGCGGGCTGGGGCCGCTGCCGAGCGCCGCCGCCTTTCCCCGGGAGCCCCCGGGCAGAGCTCTGTGCTCGGGGCCAAGGGCCGGGCGCCTGCTCGGCGGCTCCGAGCCGGCAGAGTTTTGGGGGTGCCGCTGTTGGGCCGGCACAGCCCCGGCGCTGGGCCGGGGGATGCGTGGGACCCTCCCGCGCTGGGGTTGGGCTGCCCGGCTCAGGCGCTGCATTGTCAGCCCGGAGCCGCCTGGCGATCGCCCGGCACCGGCGGGGCTGGGGCTCGGCACAGCGGAGAAGGGCGGCACTGGAGCCGGGGGACCCTCTGCAGCCTGCGGGGAACAACGGCTCTATAATGGGGACCCCCGGCACCCTGGAACGGGGAGCCCGGACTGGGGAACCCCGGCAGCCTGGAGATGTTGGGACCATGGACAAGGGAGACACAGGGTGTGGAAAACACGGGTCACTCTTTGGGAGAATTAAAAGGTTTAATAAAAAAGACAATAGGAGACATACATAAAGGAAAGGGTTAAAACACCCTGGTTCTTAGCATGCTGCCAAGAGCACACCGCTGCTTCGGGAACACACCTTTAAATACCTTTTACAATCCATCCCTTTGTTACATATTCATAACCTTCATGCATAGTCAGCTGTTTCTGGGAACTGTTCAGCATGGCCACTCCTTGGGTCCGCCTTTTTAGAGCATGCGTGTTTCTTGCCTTGTGGTTTTATTCTTCCCCTTCTCCCTTTTAATTTGGGTGGTGGTCCCAGCCGGTGAGTGTTGATAATTGTCTTGTCAGCTGCAGGGTCCCAATCACATGTTCACGGGCTGTTATCTTTGACTAAGCAGGTGGTTTAAGCATACTATGTCTAAAAAACTTATGTCTTACTTTTACTATTAACCAAGATAATATCCATATAGAAATGCTATTTTAACATTATACATATAGCATTTATCCCAATACTTGCACAGAGCCAACATATCATGCATTTATAACAATACCCCCCGTCTGTATTTTTACACATCATTTGGCTTGAGCAATATTCCTTGTTTTCCAGTCTCCATTTTTTCTTGTTTTCCTCATAGATCCTTTTTGCTTCTTCAAGGGGTCTTTTATATCTTTTTGTTCCTTTGACACCATGATCTTTTGTGTTGCTCCAGATGTAGCCAATTCTGGGTCCACAGGCATTGTTACAATTGCAAGCCTTGAACCAGGCTGGTGATCAGCCAAATAAAGCAGGATCAGACAAGGAAGAAAGATCAAGCCAGCTGTAGCACATAAAAGGAAGAAGCCCAGCTGCTTCCACCATTCAGTTCCCCATACATTGTCCCACGAGCTAGTGTTTAGCATTGATTCCCATTTTTGTGCTGGTACATGAACTATTTTTCTGATATCATTGACTATATCCAGTACAGCATCCCCATTGTCACCTATCTTCAAACAACAATCTGATATATTAAATTTTCCACACACACCTCCTTCTTCTGCCAACAAGTAATCTAAAGCCAGTCTGTTGTGATACACTGCAGCCCTTGTTTGACTTTGTTGGTTCACTATTAATTGCATTGCTGGACCAGTTTTGTTTGTTATTATCTCTACCGCTGCCTGGAGCCTTATAATGTGATTTAACATGTAAATTGGAGTTTGGTATCCCCAGCTCCCATCTTGTGCCCATATGTTTCAATTATGACTTCAAGGGGGCCATTCTTCATCTCCCCATTTTTGGAACCCTTCAATCAATTCCCTTTTTAATTCTCTTTATGTCCTCATAAACTGATATACCTAATTGGTCTCCCTTTGGTCCTGGTAAAAGAAAAAATGCTGGCTGTATAATTCCCAGAGTACAACTCCCTTTCCACTGGAAAATGAGTTCAGGGTATGCTCTTTTCCCACATATCCAAAAGAAGCCATCAGGTGCTTTCCAATAATTATTTGTTTGTTGAGTTATGTTTTCCAAAAATTTGGATATTTCTGGGATTCCATAGTAAGGATTTTTGCCTGCATCTTTACATTGAAAAAGTCTAATTCTGTCATTATATGCACACTTTTCCCTTTTTGTTTTTCCCTGGGTCCAATACTGGGTTGGTTCCTCTGGGATCCACCACGTCAATGTTCCATTGCTCACTCTTACAAGGAGTATTTCCTACTTCTTTATGAAAATTTTTCCCAGTGCACCAGAGACATTCTTCCTCTATCACTGTTGAACTTAAAATCCACCCTTCTGGTCACTTTCCCACCTTGGTATTTTTCTGATTCCACTTAAGGAGTTCAATTGGACCTGAGATGCTGCCTTTCCATGGCCATTCTTCTGACATGAGAGCCCCCCACAGACCCAGCAGTTAGTTATGTTAAGCTCTTTACTTACTCTTTCTCCTAATTCTACAAATTGGTTCTTTCCCAGTCTCAAGATATCTGTCTCTCCTTCCAGTTACTTTTCAAGTTTTTCATACAAATGTTGAAGTGAAATTGGTACAATTTTAGGCTGTGGTGCTATTTTTCCTTTTATTTTTTATTTTTCCTTGTATTAATTGTTCTTTTACCAAATCTTGAGCCTTACTGTTAATGATTAATGTAAAACAAATTCATTTCTCTCCTTTTAGACATGCATTTTCCAATTTGTCATCGCTTATTCTGAGGTTTTCTGCAATCCAATATTTTTTCCCATTGTGTTCACCAGTACTTAATTTGGATGGGTTATAACAGTGGCTGTTGGCATGGGTGTGTGTAATAAGGAAAGAACCTCAGTGTCTCTCCCTGTGCAGCTTCCAGCAGCATCTGTAACATGGCCCTGCCAACCTCCCGACGGGAAAAAGGCAAAAATGAGTGACAGAAAAAGGAATAACACAGGTCTGGTGTGGCTTATACCTGCACCTCCCATGCCTGTGGGGCTGCAGCCCACAGCAGGTGTTATGATCTTCTCAGTGGCAGATACAGAGGCCAATCTGTATCTGTATTTCCACAGTATTTGTATCTGTATTCTGTCAGTATTTCCTTGTCACTTGCTGGTTTTGACACTCCTTAGCTGCAGATTCTTACTGTTTCCCTAGCTCGGGTATTTCCCTGTCAACAGGTATTAGTAACTCCCATCCATGAAATAAAGTTTCTATTTTAGTGGTTCTTAATTTTATCTGGATAGGGACAAGATTTGGTATGCAGAACTTCTTATAATGAGATTGCTAATTGTATATTATACAGTATCAATTTTATAATTTAGACCTTTTATACTTACTGCAGTGAGTATGTTGTCACGGTCCACCCAACCCGAGCGGGAGTCGTGACTGGTTCTTTTATGGATCTCAGAGCACAAAAGACACAGCAGGGGACAAAACCAGTTTACTTCTACAGAAATGCATTTTATTTAGTGCCAACCAAAATGCGATAGTGGGACAGAGAGAGAGAGAGAGAGAAAGGGGGGTTGGGATTATAGCTACCAAGACGGGCAGACGAATCCTCGTGGAGCAGCCAATAGATGTCTGTTGCCGTCTGGGGAGATCTCAGGGGTCTCCTCTGAGAAAGTCACTTTTATAGTCCTTTCCCAAAGCGAGTGGCTTCTGGCCAAAGGTGGGAAGATTTATGGACTATTGTATGTGGAGCTCATTACCCTGAGGAACAGGTGGAAACAGGACGTTTCAAGGCACACCAAACCATCTTTGTTGTTATGAACACATGCAGGGTAGCCCATATTGGACCAGTCCATTGTTCTTCCATCTTTTGGAGCTTTGTTGAGTCAGCGCCCCGTGACTAGTTGTCATGAGAAACCAGTCCTGGTAGGCATCACCTGTGGAACAGTCACTGGGCGTTCCTCCCAACCCTGGGCAGCGCAGGCCTCAGGCGAGGGTCGTTGGGCAGAAACAGACGAGAGGCTCGGACAGACTCTCACAGAGCTGTCAAAAGAAGAAACTAGCAGCGACCATGAAGAATCCCAAGGAGCCTGCATTGAGCAGGAGATGTCAAAAGAAGATAGCAGTAGTTACATGTTGTGACTTGGTATATCAACAGGTATACCATGGGGAAGACTGCATTGAACAGGAGTTCTCCCCAGATGAAACCAGCAGCTACACTGAAGAGATCCAAGGGGAAGCCTGCATTGAGGAGGTGCTATACCCAGAAGAAACCAGCAGCTACACTGAAGAGATCCAAAGGATGCCTGCATTGGACAAGAGCTCTTCCCAGGATGAACCAGAAGCTACCAGGAAGACACAGAAGAGGAAGCCTACAATGAGCGGGGGCTGTATCGTGCAGAAACCAGCAATGACCCTGAGGAATCCCAAGACGAAACCTGCATTGGACAGGAGCTGTCCCCAGCAGAAACCAGAAGTTACCATAACGAGTCCAAAGGGGAAGCCTGCATTGGGCAGGAGTTCTCCCTTGAAGAAACCAGCAGCAACCAGGGAGAGATCCAAGGGTAAGCCTTCATGGAGCAGGAGCTGTACCCGGAAGAAACTAGCAGCTACCAGGAAGAGATCCAAGGGGAAGTCTGCATTGGACAGGATCTGTCCCCAGGAGAAACCAGCAGCTACCAGGAAGAGACACAAGGGGAAGCCTTCATTGTGCAGGAGATGTCAAAAGAAGAAACCAGCAGTGACCAACAGGTATACCAAGGGGAAGCCTGCATTGGACGGGAGTTCTCCCCTGAGGAAACCAGCAGGTCCACTGAAGAGATTCAAGGGGAAGCCTGCATTGGACAGGAATTCTCCCCAGAAGAAACCAGCAGGTATCAGGAAGAGATCCAAGGGGAAGCCTGCATTGTGCAGGAGATGTCAAAAGAAGAAACCAGCAGTGACCATGAGGTATACCAAGGGGAACCCTGCATTGGACAGGAATTCTCCCCTGAAGAAACCAGCAGCTACACTGAAGAGATCCAAGAGGAAGCCTGCATTGGACAGGAGCTGTAACCAGAAGAAGCCAGCAGCTACCAGGAAGACACACAAGAGGAAGCCTGCATTGAGCGGGGGCTGTACCCTGCAGAAACCAGCAGCTACACTGAAGAGACTCAACAGGAAGCCTGCATTGAGCAGGAGCTCTCCCCTGCAGAAACCAGCAATGACCATGAGGAATCCCAAGACGAAACATGCATTGTGCAGGAGCTGTGAAAAGAAGTTTCCGGCAGTGACCACAAAGAAATCCCAGGGGAAGCCTGCATTGTACGGGAACTTTCTCCAAAAGAAACAAGCAGTGACCATGAGGAATCCCAAGAAGACGCCTCCATTGGGCAGCACCTATTACCAAAAGAAAGCAGCAGCTACCAGAAAGAGTCCAAAGGGGAAGTCTGAATTGGGCAGGAACTGTTCCCAGAAGAAAGCAGCAGCTACCATGAAAAATCCCAAGGGGAATTCTGCATTGAGCAGGAGCTCTCCTTAGAAGATGTCTGCAGCTATCATTTGCTCTCTGACTGGGATGGATGCAGCGAGGAAGAGCTGTCCCAAAGCGATGTTGATAGCTACCAAGAAGTGTCAGACTGGGAAGAATGCTCAGAACAAGGCCTTGCCCATGGACAAGTCGGTGGCTCCCACAGTTTTTTTGACTGGAAAGAATGCAGTGAACATGAGCTATCCCATAGAGATGCTGACAGTTACCAAGAACCATCAGACTGGGAAGAGTCCATGGACCAAAAACTTTCTGAGGAGGAAGACTACATTGACCTGGAGGCGTCCAGTGGGAATTACAAAAGACCCTCCGTGCAATCCAGCTGGGCAAGTAGCAGCCAGCAAGACCTTGGGCAGGACATCCAGGCACAGAGCACCGGGACCCAGCGCTCGCCACGAGAGGAGGATGAGGGGGACGGAATGAGCCTCCTCCAGCTGTGCGAGGATGAGGATGAGCGTGTACGCAGCTGGGGAGGTTTATCCGCAGGCGAGTTCCTCTCATCATCCCCTGGCGAGGCCTGGGCTGAGCTGGGCCCATGTGAGCCACGCTCCCCGGAGCCGCTCTATGCCTCTGCTCCCCGTGTGGCAGCGCCGGGGCCCGTCCATAAAGGTCCCTGGCGGCTGTGGCGGGCGCTGCGGGCGCTGCGGCGCCTCTTTGGCTGCCCCTGCCTGGCTGCCCAGCCCGAGCCGTAGGGCCTGGCCCAGCCAGGCCAGGCTCTGCCATGGCGGCCCCGGCTGCCCCGGGCCTGAGGAGCCGCACGGGCTGCCTTGGCCTGCGCTGGCCCTGCAGCCTCAGCAGGGCCCGCCTGCTGCGCCGGCCCCGTGCTCCTGCCAGCCCCACACCAGCGCCCGGGGGACACTTGGTGCCACGTGCCCAGCTGGAATGACGAGCAGCACCGAGGGGACGAGACACCAGGACAGCATTCCATTCCCACCGGCAGCCTGGCACCACCACCATCACCTGAAACCGTGTCCTGAAGTGCCACATCCAACACCTCAAGCACTTCCAGAGACAGCGACTCTGCCACCGCCCAGAAGGAGTTCTTCTAATGCCTGACCGCAGCAGGATTGTGACACAAGGAACTCAACTTAAACAAATGACTTTTGCTTTTAAAAATAGTAGTAGTTGTAGCAAAAAACAAACAAAACAAAACCAAAGAAAAAAAACCCCAAAAAATCCCAGCCAAAAAATCACAAAAAACAAAATAACCCAAAAATAAACATAGAAAGTAGAATTAGAATAGGAATGCTAAGAAGATATTGAAGAAGAGGATAAAAGAGTAGCAGTACATAGGAAATAGAATAGTAGTTAGGAATAGAAAAATAGAAGAATATGAAGAAAAAGATTATATTAGGAATAAGAATGCAAATAAGAATGCAATAAGAATAGGAATAAGGATAGGAATGAAATAAAGAGGAAGAAGAAGAAGTAAAAAACTGCAAGAGGAAGAAAATTAATAAGAAGGAGAAAAAGAAGAAGGAAAAGAAGAAATAGTAGTAGTAGTAGTAAATTATTACAATAAAAATTAAATATCTGATTATCTTGCACACTCTTTGTTTCCCTCTGAGTCCTCTGAACTCATTCTAGCAGTTGCGCGTCCTCCTCATTGTGGGGCCCCCACACGGATGCAGAGCTCCAGGCAGGGTCTCACAGAAACGGCCTCGAGGGCCACGCTCAGCTCCCTTGGCTGCTGCTCTTGCTCCTCTCCATGCAGCCCAGCCCATGGCTGCTTTCTGGGCCGGCAGCAGCGACTGCCGGCTCGCGCTGAGCTTCTCCTCCGTGCGCAGCCCGAGCGCTTCTGCTCAGCCCCTGCCCCGCTCGGCTCCTGTCCCTGCACAGCCCGTGCTGAGGGCAGCTCCAGCCCCTCTCTGGGCCACTGCCAAAGCCATTGCAGAGCCCCGGGGCCCAGGCAGAGCCTCCCTGAGGGACACCCCTCATCCCCGGCCTGCAGCCGGCCATGGAGCCGCTGAGCACAACTCCCTGGCCGCGTCCATCGGCCAATTGCTCTGGCCCCGCACAGCCCGGCCTGCACAGCCAGGCCTGGCAGGGGGGGCTCGGGGTGTCTGTCCTGGGGCACCGGGCCTGGCAGGGCTCTGGGCAATGCAGCACTGTCCAACACTGAAATGATATGGGGAATGGCTGAAACTAGGCTGAAACTAGGCTGAAATCTAGGCTGAAATCTAGGCTATTGTGCCTTGAATGAAGTGACTCCACTGTGGGAGCTAAGACAGAGTACTGTGGATTTAATGAGCATAAGCAGCTTCATAGCCAAGATGCCTTGGCAAGAGCAAAAAGAGCTTTGAAGACTCCATGAAGATTGCATCAAGACTGGTAACAGGAAAGAAGAATGAATCAAATAGAAATGTTGCAAATGTGTAAGCTTGTTTGTGTGATGTTTAACCCAAACAATGTGGTAAAAAAATTACCAGCTTTCCTAAAAATGGTATATAAGCACATGTAGCTGAGAGTAAATTTGGATTCTGATCAGCAGTCAGTAGACCCCCTCTCTCTCCCAGTCGTTGATTCTCCAGTGCTGAGCGCTGCCGTGCCAGACACGCTGGATCTCCAGGAGGAGCTGGAGCCCAAGGCAGCAAAGTGGCACCATTGACATTGCCAATGCATTTTTCTCCATTCCTTTGGCAGCAGAGTGCAGGCCTCAGTTAGCTTTCACCTGGGGGGACGTGCAGCACACCTGGAACCGACTGCTCCAGGGGTGGAAACACAGCCCCACCATCTGCCACGGGCTGATCCAGGCTGCACTGGAAAAGGGTAAAGCTCCAAAACATCTGCAATACATCAATAACATAATTGTGTGGGGGAACAGGGCAATAAAAGTATTTGAGAAAGGAGAGAGGATCATCCAGATTCTGCTGGAAGGAGGTTTTGCCATCGAGAAGAGCAAAGTCAAAGGAGCTGCCTGAGAGATCCAGTTCCTGGAAGTAGAGTGGCAAGATGGACAGAGCCAGATCCCCACTGAAATGATCAATGAGATCATCACAGTGTCTCCATCAAGCAGCAAGAAGGAAACACAAGCTTTCCTAGGGGCCATAGGTTTTAGAGAATGCATTCCTGAGTGCAGCCACATTGTGAGCCCTCTCTACCTGCTCACCCTAAGAAGAACAATTCCAGCTGTGGCCCTGAACAGAAACAAACCTTCACCCAGACCAAGCAGAAAATCGCTCATGCAGTGCCCTTGGCCCAGTCAGGACGGGACCAGGGGTGAGGAATGTGCTTTACTCTGCAGCCAAGAACAATGGCTTGTCCTGGAGCCTTTAGCAGAAAGTGCCTGGGGAGACTCGAGGCCAAGCACTATAATTCTAGAGTCAAAGTCACACAAAGTCTGAAGCAAACTGCACTCACAAAAAAAAAAAAAAAAAAAATTTAGCCACTTTTAATAGGAAAGTTCAAGCCACCTCAAAAGAAATTATCACAAAAGCACAACTCCTCCTGGCACCCTGACTCCCGGTGCTGGTGTAGATGTTTAAAGAAAAGGCTCCTCTACCCACCACGCCACCCACACCACATGGAGCCCATGGATTGCTCTCATCACACAGCACGGCTGGATTAGGAACACAAATCACCCTGAAATTTTAAAAACAGTTAAAACCGACCACAAGATAAAAATTTAGTCTCACTAACAAAAAGGAGCAGAAACAAGTAACCCAGGCTAAAAAGCTCCACCATACAACCAACTACCAGCACAAGAAACACACTGTGCTCTTGTCACTGACAGTTTCTGTCTCATGGTTGAGATGAACCAGAAGTGGAAAGTGGCCGCAGGGAGCCCCACACGACGAGTCACACAAGCTACTGAAGGAGAAGGTGAATCAAGTGCACTTGCTGAACTCAAAGCCATTCAGCTGGCCCTGGACACTGCTGAAACAGAGAACTGGCCAAAGCTCTACCTTTATACTGAATCAGAAATAGTAACCAATGCTCAGTGGAGTTAGCTAGAAAGGTAAAAAAAGGCCAGCTAGCAACATAAAGGAAAACCAATTGAGGCTGCTGATGAGTGCAAAAACATTGCCACTCAGAGAAACTCTCTGTAAATGTCCATCATGTAGAAAGCCACGTCCCCAAAAGTCAGGCTAATAAAGAACACTAAAACAAGGAGCAAGTAGATCGAGCCGCAAAAATAGAGATGTTACAAATAAATTGAAATTAGAAACATAAGGGAGAATTGTTTCTGGCTCAATAGGCCCACACTGCCTCAAGCCATCAAGGCAAAAATGCCACCTGTAAGTAGGCACAAAACTGAAAAAGCATTTAACTATAAATTGCGTTTCTCAAGTTATTCATAACTGTAAGACATGTGCTAAATACAAGCAAGCCAAGCCCATAAAGCCTCTCTAATATGGGGGGCAGTATTCCAAATATAAGTATAAAGAAGCCCAACAAACTAACTACATCACACTGCCTCAAACCCCCCAAGGCAAGTGCTACGTGAGCACAATTGTAGAAGCCACCACTAGATCACTAGAAACCCACCCTGTACCTCACACTACTACTCAAAACACCATCTGAAGCACAAAAAAGCAAGTCCTATAAAGACACAGCACCCCTGAGAGAATCGTCAGACAACAGGACCCATTTCAAGAACAGCCTTAGAAATACCTCAGCCAAAAACCAGGATAATGAATAAATAGATCATATCCCTTATCACACACCAGCTGCCAGGAAAGTTGAACTGTACAACAGACCACTTAAAATTACCCTAATGGCACTTGACAGGTAAACATCCAAAAATTGAGAAATGGACTTAGCAAAAGTCACCTAACTAGTCAACACCTGAGAGTCCATCACTCAAGCGAGTCCTGCCCAGTCTGAAGCCTTGCACACACTGGATGGGGATAAAGTCCCTGTAGTACACATAAAAGGAATTTTAAGACTATTTAGATTAGGCCCACCTCAAGCAAAGGCAAACCAATCCGTACAATTGTTTTTGCTCGAAAACCTAGTTACACTTAGTAGGTAATGCAGAAAGATAAAGAAACCCATTGAGTATCACAAAAACCTTATCTTAAGTGAGAACTTTGTGTAAAGTTTCACTGTGGATAAAAATATATTGCAGAGTTGAAAGAAGGTATTAATTAAGGTAGGATGCAGATGGTAATAGAATAAGGAGTAGATCATGCCTTAAGTTGCAATGCAAGATGCAAGCAGAAGTATACATTCTATCCCCATCTGCTGAAACCAGGTGGAGCAGGGCTCCTTATCTCTGCCATGACCCATCCCTCAGAACTCCTCCCCACTAGGAGTTATACCTTATGGGAGATGCCCCAGCCAAGGAGAAAAGCCAAGTATTTCCTACCTAAATCAAATCTGAAATTTGAAACATCAGAGCAGCCTTTCCCACTAAATTCCCAGAAGAAGACCAGGCCTATCTCCATCACCACTAGATGTTAAAAAAGTAACTACACCTGTCTCCAAAATCATTGCTCCAACAAAACCACATCTGTCCCTCCAAGAAAACTATGAGGTACCATTATTCAGACTGTAACCAACACCTGAGCAACAGGGTTACAGGTTGCATTCTGACCTTGCCATTGTTTTGGTCTTTATATTACCGTACTTTTATTTTCATTTTCCCAGTTAAAAACTGCTATTCTAAATCCCATATCTTTGCCAGGGAGCTCCTTAATTTCCAAGTCATATTAATTTAGAGGGAGGGAGTTTACATTTTCCGTTTCAAGAGAAGCTCCAGAGCTCCTCAGCAGACACCTGTCTGTCAAACCAAGACAGTGCCCTGCTGCAGCTCCATCCCCATGGCAGGATCCGCGCTGGATGATCCCCAGGGACCCCCGGTGGGCAGAGCCCCCCTGAGCCCTGGTGCTGCTGATCCGTGTTGGGAAGACACCTGGCTGGGGGCTGCACACCCTCCCCGTGGCCTGGATTTGCTTTGCATTTGTCTTTGTCCTTCCCAAACACCCAAAACCAGGGTAAAAATAGAGATGTTAAATAACGACCTGCTTGGGGACACGGGGGATCTTCCAGGGGATGCGGGGGACGCTTGGTTCCAGGGATTTGAGGGGTCCTGGGTGGGACCTGAGGGTTGTTCAGGGCGTTGGGCACCCCAGTTCCAGCGGCTCTGGCTGCGCTGGGAGAGGAGGAGGAGCGGGAGGAAGAGGAGGAGCGGGAAGAGACGGAAGAGAAGCAGCAGGAGGAAGAGGAGGGACACAGGAGGAGCGGCAGGAAGAGGAGGAGCGATTTTGGAACCACTCGCTTCTCCCGCCGGCTCGCCGAGGCTGCAGTTTCCCCGGGATCAGCAGCATCGCCCCCCAAAATCCCGCAGGTGAGTGGGGAGGGGGAGTTTGCCCCAAATCCATCATGGGGGGTTCCGGGAGGGTTTTATTTTTCGTTTCAGGGGATGTTTGGATCTTGCAGGATCTCGCTGGTGTGGGGCTGGCGTCACACATCTCTGGAAACGCTTGGTCAATGGACTCTTCCCAGTCCGATGCTTCTTCATAACTGCTGACACCTCTGGGGAAGAGCTCATGTTCACTGTATTCTTCCCAGTCAGACAAACTCTGGGAGCCACCATCTCGTCCCTGGCTAAGACCTTGCTCTGAGAGTTCTTTGCATTTCGAGAATTCCTGGATGCTGCTGACATGACAGTGGGACAGCTCTTCCTGCTTCCATCCATCCACACTGGAGGGCTTGTGGTAGCAACCGGCTTCTTCTGAGTACAGCTGCCCCCGGACTGGAGGGCTTCCAGCCCCTTGTTCTGATGCACTGATTAAAATGGTCTGAAATGGCTCTGCCTGAGTCAGGGTGCGAATGAGGCCACGTGCCAAAGTCCGTAGTGTGGGTTTTATTGAAGAGTAAATGAGAGACAGAGAGAATGACAGAGAGAGCAAAAGAGAAATGGAAAAGGGGTGGGGGGAGAGAAAGAGAGTGACAGAGAGAGATTAAGTAGAAAACCTCATCACTCTGTGGATCTCAATGGCCTCCTGCTGTCTGATGGAGAGCACCCACAGATCCCTTGGAGATGGATCCCCATGGCCTCCTGTGGGTGCTCTCCATCTCCATGTTCTGGGGCTCAGGGTCCCCCACAAACACAGTTCAGGGGGTTGGTGCACACCTGGGCCAGGTGGGAAGGCCCAGGTACCTGCCCTGGCAGGGACAAGTCTGAGCCAGGCTCTTGCAGCAGCCTGTGCCTCTGTTGCATCCCTTTGCATCAGGAGCAGAGCTGTGCTGCAGGGCCTCAGCAGAGCCTGGGCAGCGCTTTGGGGCTGTTTGATGGATTCTGGCCCCTCCTCAGCTGCCCCTCACGGCAATGTCCTGTGGATTGGCCTTCCCGGGTGGGGATTTTCCAGCTGGGGCAATTCGTGTGAGGGAGAGTCTGAGTGCTGTTTGAAAACTGAGAAGGTCATATCCACCTAAGGAAAAAATTTCTTAGAATTGCAATAAGTTTGTTTTTCTCATGCATTCTATTGACTTCATATACAATAATCAAAAGGCTTCCATTTTAAACAATGCTGACAAAATTTAAAGCTGTTCAATTTTGCTTCACCACAGTGAAACTTAACATGCTGGAAGTTTCTAAATGCTTCAGAAATATGCAGCATTTAAGGTTCTGTCACTACTAATTAAGAAATATATTAATTGAATTGATAACTGGACAAAGTGGTTTACATCAGAAGAAACTAAATAGCATATAAGAGGCAAAGAAAATTAGCAGTTTCAATGGAATTTTGAATCAGAAAAACATAAAAGAGGAAGAAAAAAATCTTTATTTTCTTCAGTAAACAAAAGGAAGGTTGAATGTAGGAGTGAAGTAGACTACAAAAGCATGTTAATGAACTGGAATATTATGCACTATAATAAGCTTCCTGAATTACTCATTTTAACTAAAATAAACAGGTAACATTCTTCCACAGTCTTTTCTTCCTCCAAATCCTTCTGCATTAAGCATTCAAGCACCCCTTTTCCCCTTCATGCAGAACATGTTCTGACTTTGCTCAAACACTAGGAACAGACATTTACATTAGTACAGCCTTGTTTCTCCTACTGTTCTCTTACATGTGCCAAAGATGTTTAATGCAGAAACACATCATCTTTTTCTCCCAGCTTCCCAAGCATCTTGCCTTTCAAATATGACTGACAGACTTAGCTAGACACTCTTGCAAATTGCAGATTCGCAGCTTTTTTACATTCTGAGCCAACATGCATATGTAACACCTCTAGTAAAACAGCAGAAAAGTCCTGAGAATTACACAAAGTGAATAGTTCAAGATGTAAACTATCAACGAGGCCAACTCCTGTTGTGTCTTTTCAACTCAGGCAATGGGCACTGAATTTAACCAGGTTAAGCATACCCATCTCCTGCCTGTGCATTCCCTGAGTAGCACCTAGGACTGCAAAACAGGCCTGTAGTATACTAAAGGATCTTAAAGTGAGCTCTTTTCCATTGCTACATGAGTGATCTTCCCCTGAATAAACTTCTAATTATATGAGAATTAGACTTTCTGAACTAATACAGCAGCAAATACAAGAACAAAAATTAGGTAAAGAGGACATTTTTCATAGGATAGGCACTAGTAACAAGATTTACAGCCTTATGCCAATTGTTTCCAAAAAGGGATATGTTATAACAGTAATAATGCAAAGTTTAAAAAAAATCACTTTCCTCTTCAACATTTCTGAAAGATGCTGTCTTTAATCCTCACCTAAATTTTCTTCCAGAACTGTTGTTTCCAAGCCTCTGCTTTTGAAATGTGCTATGTGTATCGCCTGACCCTGCTGCCCTAGAAAGAAATGTTGAACTAATAATGTTAGAAGAGGTTTTTTTGTAAAATTACTAAGGTTATTTGAAACAAACTGTACCCTCTTCTAGTATTTTCAACCTTTCATATTAGTATTCATTTGAGACATACTGGCTAAAAAGATTCAACCCACACCATCGCATAAGTCATCAGTCAGTTGGGAGCCATTTAATAAGGTTTCTTCTCTGTGCCAGTCTCCATTATGCAAAACAACTCTTTAAACATTCAGCATTTGTTGCCCTGATTTCTACAGTCCCACCATGCTCATCTGTAGCCTGGTGTAATGTAAAAGAATGGCATAAGAAATGTAAAATGGCAAAACCTCGGTCTTGTGTTGTCCACTTTGTCTACCTATTCCACAGATGCTTAAACAATATCACAGTATCTCTCCTATGCCTAAGCTGTCAAAGAGAAGCTCTTAGTAAAAGCAGTAAACACTGCTGAGCTGGGCAGCTGGGTAGGCTTTCCATCACTATAGCCATACACTCACTGCAAGCCAGGGGCAGTGACATGGATTGTTCCCAAATTCCTACTGCAGTGCAGGGAAAGAGGCTTTCACCCTGTGTTGTATCCTCCCAGGAAAAAAAAAAAAAAAAAAAAAAAAAGGTATAATTTTTTACTCTGAGAGCATCACACAAGTGTAACAGGTCATTCATTTAAAACAAATACAGGCAGATGATGTGTGGAAAAGAAATGTAGCGATAACAGCACTACTTCTCCTTTAAGTCCCTAAGCCAGTTTTGAAGGATGATTTACTAATCCTCACCTTAAACCTACTGGTCATCATCAGGAAGGCCAGGTTTTTTCTGACCTTATCCAGTTCATCTGTAAAGCATTTGCTGACATCAAGAAAATATTTACTGCATACCCCCATAACCCTAAGGCTGTGTGAGTAACTGTAAGGTTGATGATGAATATGTTTCTCCTTATAAATTAATTTATTTCAGGCTGGTTAGGACAGTCCCTTCAGTTTTGTATTACATTAAAAATATATCACAGTGCCAAACTAAGATTTGTTTCTGTCACATATGTATTCTGAATATTTATCTCCCTGTGTTATATCATTTTCATTTATAAATTATGCTGGATACTCTGGTTCTGTGTATGACAAATAAATATGCCTAGCAGCATTGATGTAAAATGCAGACTACAATTATACGTGACAATTTTTGGTTTTTGGTTTTTGTTTTTGGTTTTTTAAATTGTTTCAGGCAATTGTGTTACTGGAATAATGGTAAATCGATTTTTAACATATTGGCAATTTTATGTACCAAACAAAACTAACTTTTCAATTGTCTAGCCCCACCTAGACTGGGTTAGGAAGGGAGTTCTTCCCCACAGTTCAGTGTTTGCTCCATTTGCAGCACATGAAACTTAGAAAACACAGAGATGGTGATGAGGGGTGAAATCATGATGAAAGAAAACTAACAAAGACACATAACTTTCAATTCACAAAAGAAAATAATTTCTTTAACATAGATATATTCCAAGTGTTCATTTTACTACAATACCAGTGCTTGCACATTGTGGAACAGATTTTTCGTCTTGAATTAATGTAAATAATAGTCTTTAAATCAGGTTTTCTTCCATTTCACTGATACAGAGTACCACTTGCTTAACTATTTTTAACACTTCCTTCTGTTCTTCCAATTTCTACTTCAATTTGTCCATTAATTTGCAATCTATAATAATTGACATGATATATTATAGCAAGGATACAGCTTTTGACCTTAAAATTATAGTCATTATTTCAGATAATGATTTATAGTTACAGTTTAGATAGACAGACATAGATAATTTAATTTTGGACCACTTCCTAATTCTTCCTATTAAAATCAAGCTACAAGATTGGGGAAAAAAAAAAAAAGTACATATAAACTGAAAATTATTTTATTTAGAAAAGGCAAGAATCTTAAGGAGATCATTCTGCATATAATCAATGTATGTATAAATAATAGAGATGGACTAATGAGACAATTATTCACTAGGAGAAAAATTGCTTTCTAAGGTATCATTTACCTTTATTATCTCTATAGATTTTTATGAAATCATTTTAACAACCAAATATCTTACATATGTGCAATTAGCAAATTTCTAGAATGAAATATACATATTAAGAAGAGATAATGAAAGAAGATATGAAGACAAAAGTCAAACTGCACATCTGATTGCAAAAATTCTTTTTCTGAAAGACAGCCACAAGGATAACTTTTTCATATTGTCATTGCCTGAATTAAATGAGCCGTTTTGATTTATTTAAATGTGTAATGCTATTAAGAAAATTGTTTTTTAAGTATTTCAATTCTTCGGATTGAAATAATTATCATTTTTATCGTGATGCTAAGACAGTAATTAGACCTGACACCAGAAAGCTGAATATAGTGCAGTGTTTTAATTTATTTGAAATCTGGGTAGATAGCTATGGGCTGATTGAAGGTCCTTCCTTTTTCTTTATGGAATTCCTCAGTGCAAATTCCAGTGCCATTAATTTTTTAGAGGGGTGTAGTGAGCTAAGTCCTGTCTTCTGGGAATTATGTGAAATGTATTAACTGAGGAACAGAGCTGCATGGACTATGTAGTCTTCATGGTTGGGAACCATTTCCTTCTGGAAGATGGAATAATGTTTCTCATAATGCATATAGAAGATGTAACAGGGTGCTGTGCTGTCCTTACAAGGGCAGTGTGTTTGGTTGGTATCTGCACAGAAGCCAGTCTTTGGGAATGGTAGGGAAAACAAGTCTGTTTCTGATGCTGAAGATGGATCTGAGTCATGGACGGCTGAGTAGGTAAAAGTAGAATAAGGAAATCTTTCTTTGTCAGAAATGTGAAGTCTCCTAATGTTGTTGAGGGAGCAAATAAATATTGACGTTAAGGAAAGCAAACACAAAAGGCATCTCTGATAGAATACAGACACTTTTTCAGCTTTCATATATGACCTTCCTACAAAACCCATTAACTATATTTTATTAAAAAAATTTATTCTACCTCCTTTAGTAAAGTTCAGCCAGCACAAGTAGCCTACAACAAGCCTAACAAGTTTCCTGCAGGACTAAGTCTCCTGATACTGTGATAAAAATGAAATAAATACACCTGAGATCTCTGCAGCTAATTTCATGTTCTGAAGAGAATTTTTAAAAGATGAGGAAATACTGAGGGAAATGATCCAGAAAGCTTTAGTGAGATCAAAATTGGGTAATACTGTTCATCATGTGGAACATATATTGAGTGTTTTGAAATTAGCAGTGAAGGCAGTATTAAAAAAAAGCCTACTCTCAGCATCACACTGACCAGTGACTCGAACATCCTTTGCCCTGACCAAGATAGAACTTTCAGGAATACTGGTAAGCAAGTCTGCTGCTGCACATCAGCAAATCAATATTGACTTTACACTAGTTAAGGACTTTCCACTCCCTTTCTCTCTGAGATGTCATTTTCACTCTCTATATAAAGTAACATATACAATCACCAGAGGATGTTGTTAATGCAACATGTGTGAAAGACTACCAGAGATGACAAACTGCATCTAACATATGAGCTAATCTTCTCTGTTTTCCAAGACAGGAAAGGAGCAAGTTCAAATTAATCCCAGACTCAAGAGTACCATCAGTGAGGGGCTATCAGCACAAGCACAAAGCAAATGGTTTTCCCTCAGAAATATTTCTCTAACTGTACCCATAAACAACACTCCAGACAAACTAAAAAACACACAGATGAGATCTGCAGTGTTATTTGGTTCAAACTAGTATTCAGTTCTTGCTGAACACTAATACCAAGCAGTTCCCCACCACCAAATATTTATGCAATTGACCTTATAGAGGAAACAGAATCTGGGGTAAAAAAAATCCAAAAAATAATCTATTCAGATGGCTGAGACTTATAATAGTAAATCAAAAGAAGATTTCAAAGCCATGACTTGGCATCTGCAGATTAAATAGCAAAATGCATTCCCAAAATTTTTACTCCAGACTGGGAGACGATGGCAAAGAGGAAGAGGCAACAAGTTATAGCACTAAAATAACTAGGACTGCAGCAAAACATACCTGGTGAAGATATTCAGAGCAGCAATAGAAGAAACAACTGCACTTTCCTCCCTCTCTGCCCTTTCTGTGTCAAGAATCCTTTGGAGATCTCAGAAGGCATTCCCAAGAGGAAAGACTGCGAGGTGAGGACTTCTGAATCCAGAATATCCATGGCATTGATAGGAACAGAACATTTTTGAATATTCCTATTTGAGGTAAATGATCCTGTACTCCTTTGGTTTGCTACTGGACACTAGGTTGATACTTTTATCAAGGAAAAGTTGTCTTGTGGATCAAGTTGAGATAAAGGTGAGGGTGCAGTGTGGCTGTGCAGTGCACAGGCACATCAGTGGGGATCAGCAGGATGTCATCTAGCCCTGGAATCTTCAGCACAGTCAGAGATCATAAAGAAAGGAGGAGATCAGTTACATCACAAAAGTTTGTTGACAATAATTAGCCTGATCTTACAACAAACAAAAATTGTTTATACTATATATAGAAGAGTGCTAAGTTGATTCATTAAGGAGTAGCTCCTAGGTAACAGGCTTTCAGAAAACATTTCTACAAATTCAGAGAAGACTGCACTAACAGTCAAAACTGAGGGTGTCAGTATTCTGAGAAGAGTATCAGAATGTGCTTCATGTGCAAATATTTGTCCCCAGATATCACTTAGTGGGAGCTTTCAGCTACAACATGGTGGGTCATTGTGTTGACTCTGTACATGGACTTCCATGTGAATCATCTACCAGAAACCTTCTCCCTTCAGGACACCTGTAAGATGGGACACTACTGGACTCTGTCCAGAGTAATTTCTTTCTTCAAATAGTATTTGTATGGGAAAATATTTCTTTCCTGCATACAAACACCCTTTCTGATCCAGAAATTTTCATACAAGTGACACTACCTCCCAGATGTAGAAAGCTTATTTCCTCCCCTTCTGCCTCAGCAGTGAACTATCTTCAGTAACTTTGACACTGATACATAGAAGTGTGACCTTATTTAACAAGGTATTAAGTTTGATTCAGTGAAAGCTTAATCAAAGGGGCACTTGGAGCAGTAAGATCATAGGAGCCTGACTTTTTTTTTTTTTTTTTTTTTTTTTAAGATGGCAAGATTCCACTAAAAAGAATGAGAAATCCCCTGTGTTTATGCTAATTTAGACAATTTCACATACAGAATCAGCAAATGCATTAAACAGGACACTTAATATATTTAATTTTGGTTCTCTATTATCAAGAGCTTTTCTATTGATTACAATAAAACCTAAGGTACATGTTTGATGAGATAATACAAATCACCAGTGATTTTTTTTTTTAAGATGACTGCAACTTTCAATTATGAACTTAAGCAGTGATCATTTACATGTGCACAGTAATCACTATTTGCTTGTATAAATAGCCAAATAAAAAATTATTCTTTTTTAAAATTAATTAAATGACCAATTAAAAAGCAAGTTTTGAGGATTTTTTTCTCTTGTCACCACTCTGGAAAAAATGTCAGCATAGCTCTTGCAGTCTCTATGTTTTGAAAGAAATTTTATTACATTAATCATCCAATATCCCATAATGTGTATCTTGTAACTGAAGAAAAACTAAGGATAACTGAAAGAAGTTCAAGTTTTGGTGCATTCTTATCTAAGGAGTTAAAAGGTTGCCAGAAACAACTTGTCCCCTTTCTGCCTCTGCTTTTTCACTAGATAAAACATGGGGTCAAAAGTGCAAGTGCTGGCTGTCCAACAATGGTGGCTCTGCACTTACTGGCTGGGAGCTCTCAGCTTTATTGAAAGAACATTTCTTTCTCATTTTACATTTGACTGTAGCTATTGACTGGAGAAGAAGAAATCACAACACATCTTGTGCTGGTGGTCTGTGAGGAGCAGACAAGGAGGGAAGGACCTCAGCTTTTTGCTCCCTGTGGTTTCTTGCCCCATACCCCTGTCAAACTGCTCTTCCCTGGAGTTAATCCTACTCAAAACATTGCAATGTGTGCCCAATAGCAAAGACAATGTGTGCACCTGATCTAACTGAAATATCTTCTGGAGAGACAAACAAAAGAGAGGTGAAGATTTGGATTACCAGACATTGGAAATAAACCTGTTTTCAGCCAGCTGCTGCTGCACTTGGGTAAATAATCTCCATGGTTTTGTTCTGAAATGCTTCACCTCAGTGCCACTATTATGTGGTTTGGGGGTTTTTCCGGTGTTATACTGTTTTTAAGGGATGCGTTATGTGCTGTGTTTGTTTTACTTGCATGCAAGGATGAATATTGCCTTTAAGACCACTGATGTGTCCGGTGAAGCCTTTCAATCATAAATTTTTTTTTTTTTTTTTTTTTTTTTCAGATCCAGTCAAATCCAACCCTCCCAAAAAGAGTTGTATTATTCAAATACTCTTCATGTTTCCTGTGAGAAAGACTAAGGGGCAAGAGAGGGGAAACAAAATGAGACTAACAGACATTTAGCAAGGATCATCCTAGAAATACTTGTTACCAAGCACAACAACATCTGAAAAACTTCACAGGATCAAAAGCAAAGTTAAAATATTAGACATATTGGAAATCTATTTACAGGTACTTGACATAAACAGAAACTGGAAAGAAAACAGAGTAGCAGCAGTAGCAGATATATATCTGCAGCAGGTTGGCAGTCCTGAGCCCTGTTTCACACAAGGAGGGAAACAAAGTGTGGTTTTTAGGTCCTTGTCACTTTGCAATATTCCTATTTTGTCCTGAGCCACAGCACAGGTAACCTGCACACAGCCTAACCAGGCTATAAATGATAACCACCAGCATCCCAGTTATGTGGGGGAAGCAAAAGAAGATTCCTGGCTGGGAAACACCAAATTTTCCACTCAGATGAGTAAAATTAATTCATTGAATAATCTTACATTACATTCCAGAATCATACCTTCTTTCTTTCTGTTACATTTTTTAAAGAAATCTAGAGACTTTTTTCATTTGATTTCTTCAAAACCAGTGTTCGAGTACAAAATTAATCTTTGCCTAACTTCCATTGGCAAGGTTCTGTTTCTCTATGCCATTTGTTCAAAATATGGCTTTAAATAAAGGTAAAGCCCTTAAAGAATTTTACATTAGTTATTAATAACCATGCAAAATGTAAGGCAGTGTGACAGTCCAAGCATTACTGCATGTTAGACCATGCTAAACAAGCACAGACACTTCAGTCAGACAACTCAGGTTTCTCCACTTTAAGTTTGCTTCCCATTAGAATTCAGAATAAACAGAATTACAAAAGTAGGAAAGTATGTTAAATAGATAGGCAAAATGCATGACAGATGACTCTGATGTGGGAAGTAAAGTATAATATCCTCAATTGCTGCAGATTGCTCATTCCATGAATATATGAAATACAAAGTAAGAGCAGTGAATAAAACAGCAAAAGAATATCCTTGCAGAATGATATGCCTTTTATAAAATACCACTAAAGGTGTGGGCAGGAAGGAAGAGGTTTATGTTACAACAGGAGCCTCTAAAGAAGAGGAGGCTGAGCACATGGCTCTGAATTGATTGTTTTACCACTGCATTCTTCTCATGCAGCAGCCAGGTCAGTGAAATCCTGGAGCTGTCCAGGCTGAGAGGGACTTGTGGGGCAGGGCACAGGAGCCAAGGCAGAGCTGGCTGCTCAGGCTCTGCTCAGCCATATCTTGAATGCCTCCAAGGACAGAGAGCCCAGAGCTCTGCTGGGCAGCCTGGGTGCAGGTTGCAAGGAGGAGCAAGGGGTGGGGAGGGAGGAGGGAAGAAGAAAGAAAAAAAGGGGGAACGGAAAAGAATCCAAATAATTTCTCAAGACTAGAGAATGTTTTTTTTTAATGCAGTTACAACCTGAAAACTTTGCCTGATAGAGGATAAACCAACTATACACAGACTAAAGTACAGTTTCCTTTGCTTCTATACTCTTTTTATGGAAGGTCTGCAATATCTCATTTACCTTTACCTACTTGTGCTGCAACTCATTTTCTGTCTGACAAACCACCTGGAGCTTTGTTTCCTTGATGATTTTTTAAATCTGGTTGTCAAAACAGCCTTACCCTGCTCAGTATTTTGCACTAAGGCTAAGAGGGTGATCCTTCACCTTGGCTGAAGAACTACTCAGGAAGCTCTTTACTTGTGGAAGCAGCAGGTATTGAAGAAAATATTCCAGAGATTAAAATAGCAAAGTAGGTTCTCTATCACTGAAGGAGCTCAGAAGAAATTTTGAAGAATTTTGCTTTATTAATCTCTTCTTTATATGAAATCAATGAAATAATTCAAAGTCAAGGCAGGAAGTACAAAGACATAAGGATTTGAAGTCAAGAATGATGCAGGTGACCATAACCAGGATAATAAGCAAGGGAAAACCAAATAAGTGATGAGAATGAAGTAAAACTGCAGAGAAAGTGGAGAAGGTCCTTGGCATGGTAGCCCAGTCTGCAGTCATTCAATATCTCCTGCTTGGGAAGCCAAGACAGCAAACTCAAATGCATGCCAGATCTGTACTAACGAGTACCAGATAGTAAAGCAGACTTGCCCAGGAAATAAAAGCAAACACAAACTCACCATATGTAGTCCTTTTGACCTAAGCTGGCTACAGACAGAAAATGAAATTAAATCTAACATCTTGGTTTCTGCCATCAGGGTTTATGGTGGATACAGTCCCCAGTACAATATCATCCAAAGCAGTAGAAAGAACACTGTGATGATTAGTTAACATAGCCCAGCACTGTGACTTTCTCCACAGTAAAGCTAAGGTTTGTCTTTTGGTAGAGTTACAAATCTAGGGGGACTGGGGGCCAAATCCATGAAATAAACTCCCTCACTGAATGAGAAGACCATTCTCCACAAGCACTCTTTCTTGGCTGTGTTTTCTCCAACAAATACAAGTGAGAAGATGCAGACCAGCTCTAAAGTCTAAACTGAGATGCTTTGCTGCACACATACTGTGGGAAAGGAGTAAAAGAGCAGATAATGCCAGATGTTAGACACACTTGGAGAGTCCTGGGATACTTTGGTGATGAATGAGTGTATCCCCCTCTTTAGGACCCAGCAGGTTGTTTATTGCCTGAAGCACAAGACAGCGTTCCCCTTTCATAATGCTTGTGTACTGCACTATCATACCAATGAAGTTACAATAGGGGCATTGTTTACAAAATAATTCTCAAAAAGCTGTGAGATAAAAGATTATTCAGCATACCAGCAAGAGCATTATTTTGCATAGTTTATAAAATGCATAATTGTGCTAACATACCTAATTGTCAAGCCACACTTCTGGCAAGCTACTGTGCTAGTGGGTGCCAAGCAGCAGGAAATACAAAATGGAGTGAGAAAACAGTTGAGATTTGATGGTATTCTGACTCCTATCAAAAGTGTTCTTCCATGAAAATATATAATATACATATGAGCAAGCACGGTGACTAAGACACTGAGAAGCAATCATAAATCTATTTTTTGTATTTCCCTTATTTCTCTGGAGTTGCTATCAGGAAAAAAATAGAACAGCAGGATTTGTTTAGCAGTTTTTCTTCATATCAAGTCAGATTTAGGAAACATGGATTCAAAGACGTCAGAGGTTCTTCTAAATCTTCATCCAAGACTGTTGCTACATGATTTCTGTTTTACATTATATATACATACACATGTTTGGTGTTGTCTTTATTCTTGCACGTGCAGAGGTTGGTGACAGAGGTAAAAGTCTATCAGAAACAAAGTCAAGCCCTCTGCATAGTCATATATTAAGGCAGCCTATTATTTTAAATGTGGTTATCTATGCTTCTTGAAACACCTTATTGGAAACATCAAGGTTTCTAGCCCTACTTTTTAAGGTTTGTTCTTTTCATTCTGCCTCACTAACATGAAAAACTCATCTCCAGCCCTTTCCATTCTTCTCCCTTTGGCTCTGTCAATCACCCCCACTGCATCTACACTGGTAAACAGATCCCCAACATCCATAAAAATCTCAGGCACTACCTGGGAAAGCAACAGCTCCCTTCTGCCAGAACCACTCCAAGGAATATGGTAACCTCTAGACAGTGTGGCTGACACAGGCTGGTCCAAACAGAGTGTTCTCCATCTAACACATTAAGATGGATTTTGATGTCAAGATTCTTGACCTCCATTTCAAATGTAACTGATAGTTCTGAAGCCCCACATAACATTTGCAGATATTTAATAAAAATGTTGCTGTCACATATGTCACGATCTCTGGGCCTTATAAATCCCTGGTGGTGCAAAAATTGAGATAGTGAGAGGAGAACAGGTGAACACATGCACTTCCAGTCCCCACCTCTCCCATCAGAGATCATGGCACTCAAATAGACACTTAAAAATCTAATTATTTCAGCCAAAGTTAAAAGCTTTCTCCATGTGCTGCTTTTCTCCACGTACACACTGTGTGCAGTGTGTGTGTTTGCACGTGTGTGAGTGAGCAGATAAAAGGAGTGAGGACCAGGGAGCAGCTCTTCTCCTCTGTGTTCCTCTGCAGGCTCATTTCTGATCCTCCAGAGAAATATCCACTGCAGCAGTGCAGCTGTAAAATGCTGTGCCAAGCCAAATTCTCCTAACTGCCCAAAATATTCTAGTTCTGTGCCAAAGATGCCCAGACTGTGATACAGCTCTCACCTATTTCAGCATTCTGTTTCCACAAAAATGCTAGTTCACCCATTTTCAAAATGCAGAATTTATAACTTGCTAAACACCCTGGTTTTTATTATTATATAGGCACTGACACAGTAATTTGTTTATAATTTTAGAGAAAACACACCCTTCTTTCTCCCTTTAATCCTTTCACTTTCCACAAGTCGAACAAATTTCCCTATCTTTCTGTGTAAATGTCTGGTAAAACATACTGACTAGCAAGCAGAAATATGTTTTACTTCTGTAACTTCTCAGAGATTTCTTTTTTCAAATATTATAATTCAAGCAATACAAATGAACTGTATTAATGTTATACTCACATTATTTGCAGTATTTTATAAGTGTATAAGCAAGTATCCTCAAAATTCATTTCTACCAAAAATACAACCTTACATACAGAATTGCTGCCATTAGTAAATGTTGGTTTACTAGGGAAAGAGTAAAGAAGCTGTTAAATATTGAAGTGATGTGTTTCAGCATTGCTTGGATTGGATCAGCCAGGAATAGGCTGGTTTCTCTGTCATCTCCCAGAATTTGCCTTTTGAGTGGGTTTCATTGATTACTTATTTACATACGTACAAAAATACTCTTAGTTCTGTAAAAACACTTCACATATTTCATCTATACCTGGTAGTTATTGTTATATCAGTTTCTGTTTATGAGGTTCTAGTGCCAGCAGTGCTGTAAAACAGACTGTCTCCCAGTCTCTTTGAGCTCTTTTAGGAAGTTTGAGTGGAGGGGTTTACTAGTTCAGTCCTGCTAGTTCTCATCGTGTAATGCCAGACTTGCTCAAGTATAATCTTTAAAAGGCTTGAAGCATATGTATGTTCATCACTTAAGTAATATGTTTAGAATGTATTATTTTGAAATTAAATTCTAACTGCATTACCAGCAGCTTTATTTTTGAACAAGCTACCAAATTCACGAAAGCAGAAAAACAACCTTCCTCCAATCCAGATAACAGAAAAATGAGCATATTCTATCACAAAATATTTGACTTCTATTTATAATTCGTGGAAAGAAGTGAAACCAATCAGGGTACAGGACTGATTTGCCCAGAAGGATTCTTTTTTTTTTTTTTTTTTTTTTTTACAAGCATAACAAGCATGCTGTAATAAATAAACAATCATACCAAATGTTCCACTGGCAACCTGTGCGAATGCATCCTCTCACTGAGCTACCACAGAGCCGCTCGGTTTGCTCTCAGTCACTGACTCCATCTCCTGGAAAGCAATCCTGAGTCCTGAATAATCGCCCCTGAGCCCTGCTAGCGAAGGGCTGAGTTAAGCACAGGTTGGGCTGGAGAGGAGGGAATCCCCAGGAAAGCTGCTGAGCCAGCAGCGAGCGCTCCGGGCGGAGCAGAGCCGCGCCTGGAGAGGAGCGCTCCCGCCGCTGGAGCGGCGCACCAAGGAAAAGCGCTGCTCCACCCGGCTCCTTGGCAGGGGGAAGGAAAAGCTGCCTGCTGGAATTGGGTTTGATCTCACTGGCATGCACGAGTGTGCTCCGAGAGCCCCTTCTGGACCGAGGAAACTTAAGAGGCTTAGATAGAAACGTATGTTTTGGAGGGGGATTATGACTCAAGCAGACACAGTGAGCAGAGAGACTGGTCTAAAAAGAAAGTGGCTGCTCCAGGAGTTTAGGATTTTACAGGCTCAGGTAGTAGGCTAGAAGTATTGTGCTGTCCAACTTAGCTACTTTTTACCAGAGCCCTTTCTCTCTATTTTTCCATAGTCATCTTTAAAGATACAGCTTTGGTTATTTGCAAGTGTAAAATGAATACACGCTTTTAACAAAAACAGAAAAAAAAAAAAAAAACCTACATTGTTTTCATCATTATCAACAAAGAATAATTCCCACTTCCCATGGTGCAGTTTAGCAACTCACTGCAATCTTTAGGTTTATTATTAATGAATTGTAAAAAAGATGCCAATGATTTTTCACACTTTCAAGCAGCATGGGAAAATAAAGCTTTTAAGAGAATCACTCCTCAAATCATTACCCCCAGAGATGCAAGAGTTGTTATTTTAATTATAGTTAATATATTTAATAAAACAGCAATATACCCACATTTCTAACTGTACATTTGTATTTGGTGAACGTTTTCTTTTTATTTCAATCAATACTCCTCAAGCTCTCCTATTGCACAAATTGATATGCTTTTTTTCATAAACTTATTTAGTTCAAAATTTTTAGATTGATCACATCACTCAAAAATAATTGGCATTGTACAAAACTGTACTCTAGTAGTCCTTATATATTTTAAAACAGGTTCAGAGTTGCACCTCACTATTGCAAATGTGTAAATCTGCTTTAGCCACAAGAGGGATTGTCCTGGAAGGTTTTAGCAACCAAAGCACCAGCATCCTCTGGCTCAGATGACCTTTGGAGACCCCTCTGTGTTGGTGCTATGAGGACAGTCTGGACAACTCTTTAGGAATAAAACTTCCTTTGGCAGCAACATAGCTAGGCCCTAGATATTTAATTTTGAAAACTGGAGTTCTGTTGCACTAAGAACATTACAAGATGCTCAAGCAGATCAGTTACTGAGCTTTAAGTCAAATCATAATTAGGAGAGAACAAAGAGCTGGACCAAGTCCTCTGGAGAGAATTTAAATAATGAGGTTTGTTGTTTTGTTTGAAAAGTTACTGTTTCACTAATAAGAGAGTCCTCTCTGAAAAGGACTGATTTTAAAGCAAGAGGTTGGCTTAAATGTGTCTCCACTTAGTGATGTGAAAAAAACACAACACCCTTGGCTCTTTCCCTGGTCTGCATTATCCACTGTGGTGCAGTATCTTGGCAAGTGTCCATCCTACAGCGTGTTACTCCAAAGTTACCTGGAGGTAACAGGGAATGCTTCTGTTAAAACACAGACAACTGAACAGTAACAGCTGGGAAAACCCAGTGGCAGATCACATACCTGCATCCCAGGAGTGTGCTGAAAATAACTTGTATCTATAGGGGGTCTTTTTCCTTTTACTTTACCCAACCAAGTCTTACAGTATCCAGAACTCCATTTTTCGATCCACCAGCTTTCCTCTCCCCCAGAGAAGGAAACAATTGTTCATCATCCTACAGGAACTTCTCCCTTTAAGCAAAGTCAGTGCTGAATCACGCTGAAGGCAACACCTTTAAAAGTGGCTTGACTATGCATGATTCCTGATGAATTGCCTTCTTTCATGGTGAGCTGAAAGCCAGGCTTTTGAACTGAGTTTCTAGCCATTTGCACACTCTCAGGTTCCAAATTGCACAATTTTGCTGCTTTTGGCTTAGAAATGGAACAGCAATAGCAAGGCAGACACCTCCATCACAAGGTCACCTGTCACCCAGCACACCACACTAACTCTTTTTGTTATCAAGCTGTGAGTGTGAGGGGACTCTGTAAATTAAGTCTGACAAGTGGGGGTGGGAGGGGAAAGTCCACCCAATATGTACTGACAGTTTCTGTTTCCCTTTTTGTCAGCAAGTTTTGCAATATATAGTCTTGCAGCCGACAGAGGAATTTTGTGGATGGTTGCTGTACATACCTCCAATCAATTTGCTTTAAATTTATCAGCTTACTAATTTGGCTATTTAAAATCTCTAAACACATAGTATTTCTCAAGTTAAAACTTGGAACTATGACAAGTATTAAAAATGGACCACTGGCTTTGAAAGGGATGCTCCTATGGCACTGAGAAAAACAGGATGGACTTTGGGGAAAAAAGGAGACTGTTACATTTGAGATTCCAAAAGCTTTGATGAAATCAAAACTCCTCTTTCTCATTCTCATGTCTTTGGGTTTGTATTTTTTTAGCTTATCCCTCTGTATTTGCAATATTTAGCATGTGTTGAAAATTTATCACATTCATTATAGAAACTATTTTGTACTTACCTTTTGCAATTCAATACTTAAGATTTTGGTTTTTGTTTTGTTTTTTGTTTAGTTTTTTAATGTAGAAGATAAGAAAAAAGGAAAAAAAGTATTTGCTTGATTTGCTTGGTAAATATCGTATCTCATATATATACATGATACATTTTTACAATTTATAATAAGATTTTTGGTATGAAAACACCCTGAAGGAAAGCAAATAACTGTTCTCTCTGAGAATACAGAAGCCATATGTAAAATCATGCTTCTTGTATGCAACAGAATGACTGACATATCATCAGAATGAACCAATGTATAGATGAAAAAATCCTCCTCTGGAGATCAACTAGAGGTAAGTACATTAAAACCTTACTTTTTATATTTTTTTTCAAAGTCTGTTTTTATTCCAATAGTTGCTTAATATTAAAATGCAAAAGAAATTCACTTAAGAGGAACCAGAAATAATAGCTGCTTTCCATCTGGCCACATTAATCTTTCAATCTCATCTCCTCAGTAGCAAAAGAAGAGAGGAAATTCCCTTTTGTTTTACCCTGTGGATGATGTTTATTGGTGCACCCCTAGGAGACTGACATTTGAACACTCCCAGTTTCAAGCCAGGTCTCCCACTCCAATCAAAGTCCTTTAACTCCTGTGCTGTTTCCAAGCAGGTTAGGTCCCTAGCAGAACTTCACAATAAAATTGCATGAGGAATCAGCTCATCAGCTTGTGATGGCCACATTTTGAACACAGTCATCAGCTGGGGTCTCCAGGAGAGACCCAGGTGTTACCCTGACCATTTCCAAATTCTACCTTGAAGTCATAAATGCATATGCAAAACTGCAGAGATGTCTCTTTCAGTCATTAATTCAATATCTAGAGTCACCTTGGCTGTCTCTTCTGAAGGCAGTTTTTGGAGCAATTCTGATTGATTGGCTGGAGTGTGTTACAGGAATAGTGTCCAGTTTTAGTATATTATCATCATCATCATCATCATCTCAGTTCTCACCTGGAAATCTACCTATGTTTGTTTTGTTTCTCAGACTATTCCAGCTCATTTGGAAGCACTTTCTGGAGCTGAACTCCAGATTGCTTCTCTGGGATTTCACTGGCTACAGTGTACTGCAGAAATGCAGAAGCAGAGACCTACACAGCCTGTGGGTTTAGGTGGGTTGCCATGGGGGAAGGGGTGATGCAAAAATCCTCATCCTCATTGAAGCAATAATTAGCCAACTTTAAAACACCTAACTGTTCAGGTAAAGTACTAGTGCTTTGCAATTAAATCAAATCCTTCATCAACAATGCCTCAGGAAGGTAAATGAACACGTTGGGTTTATTACATAGGGAAATTGTTCCTGGAGATGCTTGGTACTGTGTTGAGTATTGAGAACCATATTTCTTGATACTTTCAATGCCTTGTAAGCATTTAATACTCCAAAATTTGGTCATGCATTGAACATCCCAAATAACTCAAACTGCAAATGCTTAAGGAACCAATGTCTGAATTAATTCAGTTCCCTATGTCTGCAAGAGCACAAAAGAAAGGAGAGCTATTTTTAAGTGTGCTTGTATGTGAAAGACTGATATTTTGAACATTTTACTAATAGTTCTTAATCACATCTAGGCCAATAAAGTCTAGAAGTTATAGGAATAAAACTTCCTTAAGATTTTGTATTTTTAAACTTAATAAAGATCCACTAGAATATGTGGGAGAGAAGGAGAAAAAAACCAAACCAAAACAAAACAACAACAAAAAAAAACAGAAAAGTGCTTGCTTTATTTTCCCAATATTTCTCATAAAATAAGCTGCAACATATGCTAGGTACTTAAATAGCCTAAAATCAAAAGCACTTCTCACTTATCTTTCTAAAAATGATGGTCACTTCTTAGGTCTTCATTTCCATTTGTGCAACAAGCCTGAGTGCCAAAATAAAAAGTAATACCATATGTCAAAATAAAGCTTTAGAAATAAGGGGAGTGGAGAGGGATATCTATCATTAATTTGAGTTGAGCAGAGACTTTTTTTTGGAGGGGAGATCATTATGAACATACCTTACCTGGCCAACAAAAAGGAGAAACATCTCAGGTAAATTCTTGAAGCCAGTGATAATTTTTTATTGGCTCTGTAATTCTGGTAAATTCTGTCACCTACAAACAGTGAATCCAAAAAAGAAGTAAAGCCCCAAAGGGGTGCTTAATTTCTCAGAATCCTTATCAGAATAAAATGTAAGCTGAATATATATATATATGTATTTAGGATGAAGATTAGAAAAGATAATAATATTTGCAAAATAATGTAGCTATTTCAAACATAGAATTAGGTAATTAGTTTTCAACATCTTATTTTATGAAAGTCAATACACTTCTAATGGCTAAATATTTTGATATTCCTCACCAGGTATAGTTTTAAGATCTCATCCAGTTAAAAAATCCAAACGGTGGGGTGGGGAACTCACTCACTGCTTTTTATTTCTTGAAGTTTGAGGGTATAAGATGATATTGCAATACCTGTGATAAAGTAGCAAATGCCAGTGAGCCACTTCCCAGGAAGGGAAGGAGACTTCTATTCTATAAACAAAACTGATGTCACCAAACTGACTCCTATACCCAAATACTCATGGGTCTGCTCCTCCTGTGATCCCAGCACCACCATCCCTGCCCTAGCACTCCTGTCAGTGCCCTGAGACTCTCCTGGAATGAACCAGTGCAAACTCCAGGATAGGCACTGATGCCCCATCCCTGTTATCCTGCTAATGCCTGCTGTCATCTGGAAACAGCTCCATTTATAGATGAACAGCCTTGATCAAATTGGCACATCTGTTACCTTTTCACTTCCAAGCACAAATGTGCACTTTTAAAAGTTTATTTAAATATCACATTTCAACTCCTCTTTCCCTTCCTGGGAGCCCACAAAGCTCCTTTTCTTCGTGCACACACCAGCTCTCCTTTCCTGGAAGGCCAACCACATGTGAATGATGGAAAGAAACAACTAGGGGTCCTTTGCTTAAAATGACCAGAATATGATGACACAGACTCTCCATGGCTTGCACTTCCCCTGGAACCTCAGTACCTTGGACTCCCCAGCACAGCACTCACCATGTCCCTGTGCACACAGCCAGGCCAGGAAAAGTGACAAGCAAGAGGCACAGTCCATCTCAGCTGAGCTTCTGCATGGGTGGCTGTCTGATTCATTTTGTTTCTGTATTAAGTATACCTATATTAAACTCTCAGCCTTTAGAAAAGTGTATATCTTATTAGCATCTCTAAATTTCAGTGATACCTAAGAAAACCAAATTACAAGGAATGGCATGTTCCTAAAGAATAATTTTTGTCTTTTAACATGGCCTATATTAATATTCTCTTAATATTACCTTAGTTGTTCTATGCCATGAAAACCACCCAAAATCAGTCATAATGGCTATTCAGTCCTTGGCAGACACAGCAAGAATTCAAGATATTTGCATTTCTATGAGAATTTAAGTATGATATGTCTATCTACAAAAACAATGTGTTGTGACAAAATTTGTTTCATCCATTTTACCTTCTAATATGCCCTCATCACAGAAGTTCTCAGATTTTGCTTCCCTTGAACAAAAAGTATATGACATTAGTTTTTTTCTTTTTTTAATCTGTTTACTCTTTTGGAACCAATAGTGAATAACTGAATCATACATCTCCTGTTTCTCCTTACATTTACAACATCAATAGACTAGACAGACCTGTAACACCCACATCCACAAAATGAATGTGTACACTGGTACATAGAGAATGTTTCAGCTGTTTGACTTTACTGTTCTACTGTCTATTCTCAAATGTTGACAGCTTTATTTAGTTCTAACCATTTATATTGACAAAGGGATCAGAAGAATAATATTTTCCAGGGGAATAAAAATTTCACAGCTAAGTACCTGAGGTGCTTTTTTAAAAAATTATAAAACCAAAATTTCTGTAGAGTTAGATGTCTGGCTTTGTTTGGAGGCTGTTTGACTTTATTTCTTTTTTTTTTTTTTTTTTTCTTTGCTTTTCTCAAAGCCTCAGCTTGAAAGTAGCTTGAAAGTAGGGCAGTGGGGCTACCCAGAGGATCCCTTCTCAGGACACATCAGACTTGTGTTGTTGCCCTGTGAAAGTTAATCAGAATAGTCAGTTTAAGCAAACAGCACCTTTTAAAGATGAATTTTGTGAAGGAAACTCCTTTGTTTTCTAGGTTACTTAATTCAAAGTTAGTGCCTTTTACTGTTAACTGAGATTGTGGCTTTCTGACCTGTCCTACATCGAAATAAAAAAAACCTGTGTCCAAAATTCTAGGCAACTTTTCCATAGCATTGTTGAAAAGTAGGTTTGAAACACAGATGCAGTTTATTTACATTTACAGGTGGTACCAAATGAATATTTATCCAAATTATTCTGCAGTTCTTCAATTAAGGGACTCAATTTTGATGACAACTGGCATATTTGTCTTTTACTATCTCTTCAGTCTTTTTCTTCTGCCAAGGATAGTTTCTCTCTGAAATCCTTCATCAATTAATTTGAATACTTCATTACATAACATTCTCCTTGCCATACCCTCTTAAAAAGGCATGCCTGTAAAATTCCTTGAGGGATAGTTTTCTGCAGTTTTTCCATTTGTTAGTTTGAGTTTTTGGTGAATGATTGACATATGTGTTTTTCTCTATTTTGATTCTCTGTTCTCAAGATTTACAAACCCATACTGTTCTGTTCAGGCCACATTTTCTTCCAGCATCTCATTCTTAAACCATTTTTAAAAAGTAAGATAGAAGCAGATTTAGAGATCTCCATTACTGATTTCTTCCTGCTTCTAAAACAAAGGGTTTCTTGGGTGTCTTCTCAGAACTTGGTGGATTGCATAGGCTGCTCTATTGCTTAGGGAAAACAGATTGAGATAATTAAAACAACATTGTAAAAGGAAAGTAAAAGGTAGAGCTAATGTATGGCTGCTGCTGGCAGCATCTGTGTTCCTCTCTAATGCATCTTAATAAGTATTTGTGTCTAGTTCAAAGATATTTTCCATGTTGCAGCAACGTCTCCATAACCTAATTTACTAACACAGTGTTTTTGAAGCAACTGGTAAAAATAACTTTGCTAAAGGGAATTTTTCATTTGTTCTAGTGCTAAAGAATCTCATTCATATTTTCTGTTTTGTTGGATATGGTATCAATCTGTTATTGCTTTACTTAAAAGACAGGTAAAAACTATTACATTTTACAGTATATCAGTCTTTCTGAATAAAAGGGAAGAACACACTAACAGCAATAACAAGTGTGCAGGATGCAAAAAAAAAAAAAATCTATTGTACTGAGGTAAGTGTTCTTTTCTGAAAACACTTCAGTAATTTTGCTTCCTGGTACATGAGTCTTATGGTAAGAGCTTTTTTACTGAAATACTTTTTTTTTTCCTTTTACAAACACATTCTCTTATTTCAGAAGAGTTAATAAAATATTGCCATGTGTTTGCAATCACTGAATATATAACTAAGGATATTTAAATATTGTGCAATGTCTGGTACCCCATAAGTTTCCCTCACTGCCCCAAACATCACATGACCTCATCAAAGAGTTCAAGTTACAGAGATCTTTGAAAAGTAGTTATAATTTATACAATTCTGATTACCCTGACAGTGTCAAGAAACAGTTTGGAAAGTCTGCAATTGCTTGAAGAAATGTCAACAGCTTTGCCTCATGGGAGGAGGTTGTTTAAGTTTTGGAAAACAAAAAGGAAAAGACACTGAAAGAACCACATAAAGCATAAACTCACTGCTCTAAATCAAGCAACATTTGAGTTTGGCAAATTCTACTTCACTTATATATTTCTGGGAAATCAAATTGTCAGAAATTTGAGTTTTCTGCATATTACTTAATTGTAATTGTGAGGAGACTCAATTAATCCTAATCACCTTTACACACAGACATAGACATAAATGAATTGAATTAAAAACAGCCCAGTGTTGCACAAATGACAAAGGATCTTCCAGTTCACAACAGTAAACATTTGTAGAAATAGAATGGAGGAGAAAGATTTCACATCAGTAACAGTGGATTTGCCACATAAGTATTTTTTCAGCCTGACAATAAAACAGTTATTAAATATTTTAGCTAAAAAATGGTAATTCTTCATAAACAATCCTTGACTTCTGTCAACACATATATGCAGGGTGAGCATTTGTGTTCTCACACATATTCAGTTATACATAGTTGTAAATTACTTTGATATAGGTCAGTTCAGTTTCTGACTGGGACTGATATTTTAAGATTTTTTTTTTAGCATAACTTCACAAATAGTCACTCTACAATATCAGGTCTGTCTGCTTTATTCACAAGTCATTTTAGTGACTATCCAGTAAATATGTTACTGTTCAAAAACCAAAAGTAAAGGGGATCCAGGAGTGGATCACAATAAAATATACAGGTGCCTAGTGTCACATTTTGAAGAGGGAGTTGTCTGAGTGTCTCTCACTTTTGATATTTAACCAACCCTACTCTTCCTGATTACTCAGTGCCAGCTATCAAGTGTCATTTACCCAGGTGGCAAACAACTCACTGTGTAATTGATGGAAGTTGTCTGTTCAATTGTAGTGAAGATCAGATTGAAATACTGGCAGGTAATGCTGAACTTTAAGATATTCTGGAAGGATTTCTTCTTGTCAGGTGTGCTGATTTGACTTCATCATCATCTCAGGTCCAGGGCACAAAGTTCTCAGGTGACAGCAGCCAGTTTCTGGAGCAAGGTGTGGCCAAGTGAGATAACAATGCTCCATGTTTGGTTACCCCACACACATTCTTCCATCCCCTTGCCTCCAAGGAGGAGTAGGAGCTCAGATTGGTGCAGAAAAATCCATGCAGCAACACTGTTTTAGCCTGGATTTAAATTAACTTAGCCTGAATTTCTGTGAAAGACCATTTTTTTCCAATGCATAATTAATATAGAATGCTTTCTGCTGTTGGCAAAGGATTTTACTTAAGAACTCCAGGAATAGGGTAAAGGATATTTTTGGTCAGCTCTGCTGTGATTTCATAACTGAGAAATCTGTCAAATTTGAAAAGAAGACTTGAAACACTAGCTGAAATATAAGTTTTTCAGGTATTTTCTGTCTCTTCCTTGACTACAAATAAAATCATATTAGAGAATGGTATTGTGAATATCATTATTTTCCTGAGTGCCTGATTAAGAAGGCAGATAAATCACACCAGCAGGTTGTGTCTGGTATGAACCAGACTAGTTTAGCTGCTGTTCTCCATCCCTTGCAATTTTTTGAAGCCTTCATGGTTTCATATAGAACCCACTTCTTCCTGAGAGAATTGTTTAAAGAGCTAGTTAGATGGAAGCACTATGGAAAAAGGAGAGATGAATTCTAGAGCATTTTGTGTGAGTGTTGACATGTTTCATTTGTGTTTGATGATCAGTTGCACATGCACAGATGGGAACACCTTTGTCATTAATCTCTCCTAAGCAGCAGTTTGTATGTGAGCATGTTCAAACATCACATACCTCAGCTTTTCAAATACAGAGCTCATTTTCTAATGCAAGGCTCACATTTGCAACAATTAATTGCAATATAATATAATGTCTACTCCAAGAACAACACAAACTACTTTTCCTTGCCTTCATTTTAATATACCAGACTAAAATAGACACTGAGATATCTCAAACACAGCCATGACATTTGCCTCATTAGGTCTGCAAAAACTATCTGCTGGGCATGAAAAGGTTTGGAAGGAAGGGAGATGCCAGAAGTAGCATGGGCAACACACAAAGAGAAAAAATGACACAATTGACAAGCACATGAATAGATGCCTTTAATAGCTGGATGCAACATAGAGCAGCTGTATGCAGCTTGGCATTTCTCTGGACTAATATACTAATTGAACCAAGGGACGGAAAAAAAAATAAAAAAGAAAAAGAAAGAAGTCACTGGTCTTTAGTTTGGAGGGTTGTGCAATATAGCAATTCTTTTGGTGTATCATCAACACCAATAAATGTTTGTGGAGAGACAGAAAGAAAGAGAACACCAGTCCATAGCAGAAATAGCATGCAGGGGGGAATGTTAAAGTTTTGTTCACGCTTACATCAGTCAGGTACTAAAAAGACTCAGAGTAGGATGAGTGTGGGGCAAAACACAGATTTTGAGACAACAGGAAGTTGTCACAACACTTCCACTGTTACTGGAAATTGGCATGATTTGCATAGCACTCAAAAGAGCTTTAGGGGAAAGTAATGAAACAGAATAGGCAGATGCTCAATTATTTTTTTCATAAACTATTGCTAAATATCACATAAAGAGTCAATATCACAAGTAAGATATCGCAAACAGAAAGAATATCCAATGAGATGAATTAATGAAATTTAGGAGTAAATAAGCTCTCTCCCCATTACTATAAGTGTAATTTTACATCACCTTTATATAAATTAAAAAAAAAAAAAAAGTTTTTCCTCAGTTTCAAACCTGTGATTTAAAAGTGTGCAAGTCTTTTTACAGAAACAAATTCAGTCCCATTCATGCCTGTCCATTTGCATAGCATGCAGTTTCAAATGTGATTTATTAGTAAAATACATTCTTTAATGACTTGCCTTGTTTCTTAATGGGTTAATGTGGAAGCAGAGGGAAAAACTCCCCCCTTCCCATCTCCCCCACCTCATGCACTGGGACAATCTTAATGTTAAACCTGCTTTTACTGCACTGTGAGAACAGCTGTCTGAACCATATCAGCATTTTGCATGCATTGTAAACTCAGGGGAAAGAAAAGTAAGTTAATTGAAAATGTGCTGCAGTTTGTGCCAGTCTCGTTCATGTCACCCTGAAAGAATTCCCACCCCTGACACACACTGCTTCAAGAGTTTACAGTTTATCTGTGAGACTCAAGATTTGCATTACATAGAAAGTGCCAGTTTTTTACAAATACATGGAAATCCAAAGTTTCCTACTCTTTTTTGTTGTTGGATAGGTTTTAAAACCCTGGAAGATGGTTATGAAGTAAAATTTAGATTAAATTAATTAAGATTAGTTTGTCATGTTGCTCAGAAGGTTAGAACCAGGTGACATTACTGAGTACAACAGCAAGAAAAATATTTTTTCTTAACAGTTATTTTCCACATAGTCAAATTAAAAAATAAACCAATCAACCAACCAATGATGGCAACAGTACTATATTTAAATTCACAAGATCATACAAGTTTTTGCTAAAGGAATGAGATCTAAGAAGCTGTTCAGACCAAACCTTCTCAGTAGACTATGAACTCTTCTATATTTATCGTTGGTAGAACTTACCAACCTTCATTTTAATGTTCCTCTTAGTCATATTGGAACATAAAAATATTGAAATATAAAAATTACCTATATTCATATCAAATTTTCCTGATGGGTCTCAGAAAGATGTCCAGAAAAAGAAAATTTAAAAAAACAAAATTGAAAATCAAGTGATTGATTCAGAGGATAAAAGATTTACAATTCCAAAATGGACTAATAATTGTCATTAGCACTTACAGTCTTCCAATAATCAGTAGGAAAAGATTCACTGCTGGAACCACGAAAGACTACAGTGTTTTAATGACTACAGAATAATTACCACATGCAAGTGTATAACCAAACTTTGCTCATTTACAAATTGGAGAGTAGCAGAGAAAGATGAATGGTGGGTTCACTTCTGCTTATTAAAGGTTTTTTTGTGTCAATGCATCAAAGGCAAAGAAACTAAAATCCCGTAGATGTAGGTCTCCAGGGAGGACAGCGAGTCAGGGATTTTCTGATGAAAGTTTATTTTCCATAAAAATTGGATTGCCTGAAGGAATAAGAACCAGTTTAGATGAGAAGACCCTTTCTGGTTCAAAGAGGGAAAGGGGGGGGGAAAATAGCTCATTTTCTCTTACCTCTAAATAAGTAAAATCAGTAAAAATTAGAGCACTTAACTTGAACACAGAACATCTCACCCAACTTCATCCCAGAGATCTCTCCTAGCCATTGAGCTGCTAAGAAAGCTTGACCATTTCTTTTGGAAAACAAAATTAAAACAAAGAGAAGAGAAGGAAGTAAGAGACATCTAAGAAAACCAACTGAGTGATGGTCACTGTGCTCACTTTAGATGTGAAAAATTGAGTCTGCAGTACACCTAATCAAGATAAAGTCAGCCCCTTAAAGTTCAAGCAAGTACCCTGCTAGCTTAGACAATGACTACCCTGATAAATATAAGAACTGGTCACTAGATTTCCAGGGAAAAGTTTGAGGCTTCCTGAGTGCATGATAATATAATGATAGCAACAATGTCTTGAGAAGCAGCAGCAGATAGGAGCACCTGAAGACTCACTTTTCATCACTGTTTTGCACACCCACTGTGAGTCATGCTAGGGACAGCACAAGTCTTACAGAACATACTTAAAATTCACATTACAGTGGCAATTTGGCTCCAAGCTTCAAGGATGATTTTATGTCAGTTCTGGGTATGGACAAAATTACTTTTGCTGTCATTCTACTTTGTAAGAAGGCACAGAAAAATGGGACTGAGGCACAAGGTGTGCAGAGCAGCTCTCCACACACACTCCACTGGTTTCCCCAGCTGAGTCCATGCTCCATTAAGAAAATTAAGGAGAAAATCCCCTTATTTCACTGCTCCAGGTGCCAGTTTGCTTTTCTTCCACTCAGTGCAGAATATCAACACATGTAAATCCTTTGAAACATTGCCACTGTGGTTTCTTTCTTCCCAAACAGACTGGGCCAAGCCACTGAAAGCCAATGGCTGACTCTACACTGGAGTAAATGGAGAGCATCATCAGAGTGAGAGGAGATGCTCTAAATTTCAAATGGGCTTAGTTGAAGTGAGACCATCATCCTTAACTAGTCTAATTACAGTATAGGATTTGATTTGTAAAGTACATTTTTAATAAATATATGTTGAGGTGCATTGCATTCTTCCTAAAATAGCTTCTGAAGTACAATTACACTTTACAGATCTGTGAAAAAGAACAGATATGCCTTGTCTTTGGAAAGGTGCAGCCCCCCCCTTTCAGTAGTGCTGCCCCCTTGTGGACAAAACCGGTACTGCAGATTCACTCTCCCTAATGTAGTGCTGCCTGCTTGTGGACAAAATCGGCACTGCAGCATGCCCCCCACCCCAGTAGTGCTGCTTTCTTGAGGAAAAAAACAGCACTGCAGCCCGCCATGCCCACTAGTGCTGCCCCCTTGTGGACAAAATCAGGACTGCAGCCCAACCCCCCCCCCCCCCGCCCCGTAGAGCTGTCCCCTTGTTAACAAAACTGGTACTGCAGCCCCCCCCCCCCCCCCCCCCCCAGTACTGCTCCCCTCTTGTGGACAAAACTGGTACTGCTGCCCCCAACTTTCAGTTGTGCTGTCCCGTTTTGGAATAAACCGGTACTGCACCCCCCCCCCCCCGCCCCCCCCACCAAGGAAAGCTGCCCCCTTGTGGACAAAACCGGTACTGCAGCCCCCCCCCCCCTCCCCACTATAGTGCTGCTTCCTTGTGGACGAAACAGGCAATACAGCCCACCCCCTTCAGTAGTGCTGCCCCCTTTTGGACAAAACAGGTACTTCAGCCCACCCCCTCCTCAATAGGGCTGCCCCCTTGTGGACCAAACCAGCACTGAAGCCCCCCCACAGTAGTGTTGCTTCCTTGTGGACAAAACAGGTAATGCAGCCCACACCCTTCAGTAGTGCTGCCCCCTTGCAGACAAAACTGGTAGTGCAGCCCCCCACTATTGAGCAGTGCTTCCCCCTTGTAAACAAAACTGGTACTGCAGTCCCCCGCACCAGTACAGCTGCCCTTTTCTGGACAAAACAAGTACTGCAGCCTCCCCCTCACTATTGCTGTCCTCTCTTGGACAAAACCGGTACTGGAAACCCTCCTCCCCACCCCAGTAGTACTGCTTCCTCGTAGACAAAATTGGTACTGCAGCCCCCCCTCCCTTAGTAGTGCTGCCCTGTTTTGGACAAAACCGGTACTTCAGCCCCCCCCCCCCCCCTTTCAGTAGTGCAGCCCCCTTTTGGACTAAAGCAGTACTGCAGCCCTCCCACCAGTAGTGCTATCCCCTTGTGGACAAAACAGGTACTGCAACTCTCCCCCCTTCCAGTAGTCCTGCTTCCTTGTGGACCAAACACATACTGCAGCTCCCTCACACCAGTAATGCTGTCCCCTTATGGACAGAAAGGTACTGCAGTCCCCCCCACCAGTAGTGCTGTCTCTGTGAGAACAAAACTGACACTGCAGCCCCCTGCACCAGTAGTGCTGCTTCCTTGTGGACAAAACAGGTACTGCAGCTCAACCCCCAGTAGAGCTGTTGGCGTGTAGACAAAACCCGTATTGCAACAACACCCTCTTTTCAGTAGTGCTGCCCCCTTGCAAGCAAAACCGGTACTGTAGCCTCCCGCACAAGTAGTGCTGCCCCCTTGTTGTCAAAACAGGTACTGCAGCTTCCCCACCATCAGTAGTTCTGCCCTCTTGTGGAAAAAACCGGTGCTGCTGCCCTCCTCCATGTAGTGCTGCCCCATGTGCACCAAACCGGTACTGCAGCTCCACCTCTTTCAGTAGTGCTGCCCCCTTGAGGACAAAACTGGTACTTCAGCCCTCTCCTTTCAGTAGTGCTGCCCCCTTGTGGACACATTGGTACTGCAGCCCCCCCCCCCTTTCAGTAGTGCTGCCCCTTTGTAGGCAGAACAGGTACTGCAGCCCACCCCCCATCTTTCAGTTGTGCTGACTCCTTGTGGACAAAACCGGGACTTCAGCGCCCCCCCAAGTAGTGCTGCTCCATTGTGGACAAAGCCAGTACTGCAGCCTCCCTTCCCCCAGTAGTGCTGCCTCCTTGTGGACAAAACCGGTACTGCAGCCCACCCCCTCCTCACTAGTGTTGCCCCCTTGTGGAGAAAAACATTACTGCAGACGTCCCTCCTTCAGCAGTGCTGCCGCCTTGTGGTGAAAACCGGTAATGAAGCCCACCGCACCAGTAGTGCAGCCCCCTTTTGGACTAAACCAGTACTGCAGCCCTCCCACCAGTAGTGCCGTCACCTTGTGGACGAAACAGGTACTGCAGCCCTCCCCTTTACAGTAGCACTGCTTCCCTGTGGAAAGAACCAGTACCTCACCCCCTCCCATTTCAGCAGTGCTGCTTCCTTGTAAACCAAACAGGTACTGCAGCTCCCCCCTTCAGTAGTGCTGTCCTCTTGTGGACACAACAGGTACTACAGCCCCCCCCCCCCCCACCAGTAGTGCTGTCCCCGTGAGAACAAAACCGACACTGCAGCACCCCACACCAGTAGTGCTGCTTCCTTGTGCACAAAACTGGTACTGCAGCTCACCCCCAAGTAGAGCTGCCGCCTTGTGGACAAAACAGACACTGCAGCCCCTCCCCCCCAGTAGTGCTGCTTCCTTGTGGACAAAACCTATACTGCAGCCCCCTGCACCCTTGTGGATGAAACTGGTATTGCAGCTTCAAGAACCCAGTAGTGCTGCCCCGTTATGGACAAAAGAGGTACTTCAGCCCCCCCCCCCCTTTCAGTAGTGCTGGCCCCTTTTGGACAAAACATGTACTGCAGACCCCCCATTAGTGCTGCCCCTTGTGGAAAAAACAGGTACTACAGCTCGCCCTCCCTCAGTAGTGCTGCCTTCTTTTGGACAAAACTGGTACTGCAGCCCCATGCACCAGTAGTGATGCCCCCTTGTGGACCAAACAGGTACGGCAGCCCTGCTCTTTCACTACTGCTGCCCCCTCTTGGAAAAAACTGGTACTGGAAACCCTCCACCCCAACCCGGTATGCTGCTTCCTTGTTGCAAAAACCGGTATTGCAGCCACCCCTCCCTCAGTAGTGCTGCCCGTTTTGGACAAAACCGGTACTTCAGCCCCCCCCTTTCAGTAGTGCAGCCCCTTTTTTGACAAAACAGGTACTGCAGCCCCCCCCTCCAGTAGTGCTGCTTCCTTGTGGATAAAACCAATACTGCAGCACACCCCCCGGTAGTGCTGCACCCTTGTGTACAAAACTGGTACTGCACCCCACTCACCACTACTGCTGCCCCATTTGGGGCAAAACTTGTACTAAACCCCACCCTCCTCACTAGTGTCGCATCAGTGTGGACAAAAATATTGCTGCAGACATGCTTCCTTCAGCAGTGCAGCCCCCTTGTGGTGAAAACCGGAAATGAAGGCCCCCTGCACCAGTAGTGTTTCCTTCTTTTGGACTAAACCAGTACTGCAGCCCTCCCACCAGTAGTGCTGTCCCCTTTTGGACACAACAAGTACTGCAGCCCCACCCACCAGTAGTGCTGTCCCCGTGAGAACAAAACTGACACTGCAGCACCCCGCACCAGTAGTGCTGTTTCCTTGTGGACAAAACAGGTACAGCAGCTCACCTCCCAGTAGAGCTGCCGCCTTTTGGGCAAAACATACACTGCAGCTTCCCCCCCACCCCCCCCACCAGTAGTGCTGCTTCCTTGTGGACAAAACAGGTACTGCAGCCCTAACCCTCCAGTAGTGCTGCCCTGTTGTGGACTAAACCGGTACTTCAGCCCCGCCCCCCCTTTCAGTAGTGCTGCCCCCTTGTGAACAAAACTGTTACTGCAGCCCCCACTTCAGTAGTGCTTCCCCCCTATAGACAAAACAGATAGTGCAGCCCTCCCCTCTTTCAGTTGTGCTGACCCCTTTAGGACAAAACCAGTACTGCAGCACCCCTATTTCAATAGTGCAGCCCCCTTTTGGACAAAACATGTAAAGCACCCCCCCTTCAGTAGTGCTGCTTTTTTGTGGACAAAACCAGTACTGCAGCCTTAACTCCGGTAGTGCTGCACCCTTATGGACAAAACCGGTACTACAGCTCACCCTCCCTCAGTTGTGCTGCCTTCTTATGGACAAAACCAGTACTGCAGCCCCCCCCCCCCCCCCCAGTAGTGCTGCTTCTGTGTGGACAAAACCCGTACTGCAGTCCCCTCTCCTTACTAGTGCTGCCCCCTTGTGGAGAAAATCGGTACTGCAGCTAGCCGCCCCCTCAGTAGTGCTGATTTTATTGGAAAAAACAAGTACTGCAGCTTGCCCCCCCCTCAGTATTGCTGCCTTCTTGAAAACAAAACTGATACTGCAGATACCCCTCTGTGAGAGTCTGTTTGAGCCTCTCGTCTGTTTCTGCCCAACAACCCTCGCCTGAGGCCTATGCTGGCCAGGGATGTGAGGAATGCCAAGTAACTGTCCCGCAGGTGATGCCTACCAGGACTGGTTTCTCATGACAACTAGTCACAGGGCACCTACTCAACAAAGCTCCCACAGATGGAAGAACAATGGACTGGTCTGGTATGGGCTACCCTGCGTGTGTTCATAGCAACAAAGATGGTTTGGTGTTCCTTGAAGCATCCTGTTTCCACCTGTTCCTCGGGGTAACGAGCTCCACATACAATAGTCCATAAATCTTCCCACCTTTTGGCCAGAAGCTACTTGCTTTGGGAAAGGACTATAAAAGTGACTTTCTCAGAGGAGACCCCCGAGATCTCCTCAGACGGCAACAGACATCTATTGGCTGCTCCATGAGGATTCGTCTGCCCGTCTTGGTAGCTATAATCGCGACCCCCCTTTCTCTCTCTCTCTCTCTCTCTCTCTCTCTGTCCCACTATCACATTTTGGTTGGCACTAAATAAAGTGCATTTCTGTAGAAGTAAACTGGTTTTGTCCCCTGCTGTGTTTTGCGCTCTGAGATCCATAAAAGAACCAGTCACGACTCTCGCTCGGGTTGGACGGATCATGACAGGGTGTCCCCGTCTTTCGGGGTGTCCCATGATTTGGTGTGCCCCGTGTATTGGTGTGTCCCCCCGTGTTGTGAGATATCCCCATGTTTGGGTGTGTCCACGTGTTTTCGGGTGTCCTGTGTTTTAGGGTGTCCCCTCATGTTATGGGATGTCACCATGTTTTGGGGTGTCCCCATGTTTTGGTGTGTCCCCTCCTTTATATTGGGGTGTGCCCCCATGTTTCAGGGTGCTCCCGTGCTTTGGGGTTTCCCTCCGTGTTGTGGGATGTCCCCATGTTTTGGGGTGTCCCCTCCTTTTTTTTGGGTGTCTCGTGTTTTGGTGTGTCCCGCCGTATTTTGGGATGCACCCGTGTTTCAGGGTGTCCTCCCATGTTTTTGGGCATGCCCCATGTTTTGGGGTGTCACCCAAGTGTTTTGGGGTATCCTCCCATGTTTTTGGGTGTCCTCTCTATTATTTTCAGGTGTTTCCGTGTTTTGGGGGTTCCTGTGTTTTGGGGTGTCTCGTCTTGTTTTGGGGTGCCCCGTATTTTGGGGTGTTCCCCGGTGTTTTGGGGTGTCCCCCCATGTTTCAAGGTGACCCCCGTGTTTTGGGGTGTCCCCCTCTTTTTGGGTGTCCCTCTCGTGTTTTGGGGTGTTCCCCCGTGTTTTGGGGTGTACCCTCATGTTCTGGGATGTCCCCGTGTTTTTGGGCACCCCCTCCATTATTTTGGGTTGTCCTGTGTCTTGGGGTGCCCCCATGTTTTGGGGTGTCCCATGTTTTGGGGTGTCCGCCCGTGGTTTTGGGTGTCCTGTGTTTTATGGTGTCCCCCCGTGTTTTGTGGTGTCCCGTGTTTTGGGGTTTCCCTCCATGTTTTGGAGTGTTCCCCCGTGTTTCGGGGTGTTCCCCCGTGGTTTGTGGTGTCGCGTGTTTTGGGATGTCATCTCCATTATTTTGGGGTGTCCCGTGTTTTGGGGTGTCCCCCCGTGTTTTGGGGTTTTGCCCCCGTGTTTTGGGGTGTCCTTTCATTCTTTGAGGTGTCCCCCCTGTGTTTTGGGGTGTCCACCCGTCTTTTGGGGTGTCCACCCGTCTTTTGGTTTGTCCTATCTATTATTTTTGAGTGTCCCCGTGTTTCGGGGTGTTTTGTGTTTTGAACTGTCCTTTTGTGTTTTGAGGAGTCTCGTGTTTTCAGGTGCCACCCCTTGTTTTGCTGTGTCCGTGTTTTGGGTGTCCCCGTGTATTGGGTTGTCCCACCAGATTTGGAGTGTCCCCGTGTTTTGGGGTGTCCCCCGTGTTTTGAGGTTTCCCGTGTTTTGGGGTATCCCCAGCGTGTTTTGGGATGTTCCCATGTTTTGGGGTGTGCCTCCGTGTTTTGGGGTGTCCCGTGTTTTGGGGTGGCCCCCCCTCGTGTTTTCGGGTGTCCCGTCTTTTGGGTTGTTATCTCTATTATTTTGGGGTGTCCCTGTGTTTTAGGGTGTCCCGTGTTTTGGGGTGTCTTGTCTTTTGCGGTGTCCCCCTGTGTGGTGGGATGTCCCCGTGTTTTTGGGTGTCCCCCCATGTTTTGGGGTGTCCATGTGTTTTGTGGTGTCCCCCTGTTTTTTGGGGTATCCCCGTGTTTTTGGGTGTCCCCCCGTGTTTTTGGGTGTCCTGTGTTTTCGTGTGTCCCTCCGTGTTGTGGGATGTCTCCTTATTTTTGGGTGTCCCCCCATGTTTTGGGGTGTCCCGTGATTTTGGGTGTCCCCCCATGTTTTGGGTTGTCACGTGTTTTGGGGTGTCCCTCCGTTTTTCGGGATGTCTCCCCCGTGATTTGGGGTGTCCCATGTTTCGGGGCATCCTGTGTTTGGGGGTGTCCCGGTGTTTTGAGTTGTTCCCGTGTTTTGGGGTGTTACGTGTGTTTGGGTGCCCCGTGTTTCCGGGTGTTTCTTTTTTGGGGGTATGCCCCCAAGTTTTTGGGTGTCCTCCCGTGTTTTGGGGTGTTCTGTGATTTGGTGTGTTCCCCCGGGTTTTGGGGTGTCCTCGTGTTTTGGGGTTTCCCCCCGAATTTTGTGTTTCCCTATATTTTGGGGTGTCCCTTCCATTATTTTGTGGTGTCCCCGTGTTTTGCGGTTTTTCGTCCATTATTTTGGAGTGTCCTGTGTTTTGTGCTGTCCCACCCAGTTTTGGGGTGTCCCCCCGGGTTTTGGGGTGTCCTCGTGTTTTGAGGTGCCTCCCCGGTGTTGGGGTTTCCCTGTGTTTTGTGGCGTCCCCCGGTTATGGGATGTTGCATTTTTTTGTGTTGTCTCCTCTGGTTTTGGGGGGATGTCCCCGGGTTTTGGGGTGTTCCCCCGTGTTTCGGTGTGCTCCCCGTGTTTTGGGGTGTCTCCTCCATTATTTTGTGTTGTCCCATGTTTTGGGGTGTCCCCCGGGGTTTTTAGGTGTCCTTGTGTTTTGTGGTGTCCCCTCCATTATTTTGGGGTGTCGCCGTGTTTTTGGGTGTCCCGTGTTTAGGGGTGTCGCCATGTTTTGGAGTGTCCCCCCATGTTTTGGGGTGTCCCTGTGTTTTTGGGTGTCCCCCCGTTTACAAGGTGTCCCTTTTTTTGTGTGTTGTCTCCACTGGTTTTGGGGAGGTGTTCCCGGGTTTTGTGGTGTTCCGTGTTTCGGTGTGCTCCCCGTGTTTTGGGGTGTCCCTTCAGATTTAGGGTTTCCCCATGTTTTGGGATGTCCCCTCCATTGTTTGGCGTTGTCCCGTGTTTCGGGGTGTCCCCCGGGGTTTTTGGGTGTCCCGTCTTTCAGAGTGTCCTCCCGTGTTTTGGGGAGTCCTTGTGTTTTGGGGTGTCCCCTCCATTATTTTGGGGTGTCGCCGTGTTTTTGGGTGTCCCGTGTTTAGGGGTGTCCCGTGTTTTGGAGTGTCCCGTCTTTTGGGGTGTCCTCCCCGTGTTTTTGGGTGTCCCCTCCATTTTTTCGGGGTGTTCCCATGTTTTGGGGTGTCCACCCGGGTTTTGGGTTTCCCTGTGTTGTGGGATGTCCCCTCCATTATTTTGTGGTGTCCCCGTGTTTTCCTGTGTCCCCGTGTATTTGGGTGTCCCGTGTATTGGGGTGCCCCTCCATTATTTTGAGGTTTCCCCGAGTTTTGGGGTGTCCCATTTTTTGTGGTGTCCCCTTGTGTTTTTCGGTGTTCCCCCGGGTTTTAGGGTGTCCTGTGTTTCGGTGTGACCCCCGGGGTTTTGGGGTGTCCCTGTCTTTTCGGGTGTCCCCCCGGATTTGGGGTTTCCCTGTGTTTTGGGGTGTCCGCTGCATTATTTTGGGGTGTCCCCGTGTTTCGGGGTGTACCGTGTTTCAGGGTGTCCCGTTTTTGGGGTGTCTCCCCGGGGTTTTGGGTGTCCCCCCGTATTTTGGGGTGTCCCATCTTTGGGGGTGTCCCCGTGTTTTGGGGTGTCTCCGTGTTTCGGCGTGTCCCGTTTTTGGGGTGTCCCTCCGGGGTTTTGGGTGTCTCCCCGTGTTTTGGGGTGTCCCCGTGTTTTGGGGTGTCCTCGTGTTTCGAGGTCTCCCCCGGGGTTTTGGCACGTCCCCTCCATTTTTGTGATGTGTCTCCATGTTTTTGTGTGTCCCTTCGTGTTTCGGGGCGTCTCCCAGGGTTTTGAGGTGTCCCATGTTTCGGGGTGTCCCTCCAGGTTTTGGGGTGTCTCCCCGGATTTGGGGTATCCCTGTGTGTGTTGGTTTCACGTGCTTGCGGGGAGGGTTGGCTTCCCCTCAGAAAATAAAAAGCTCCGTGTGGTCCGGGAATGGAGGGAGCTGTCCCATCTCCCGGGGCTTCTCCTGTGGGCTGCTGGCACCAATCAGAGAGCTGATTTGGTGATGGACAGCTGGGGAAACCAATGAGAAGTTATTTCTCTTTCACAAATCACAATGGCTGAAGCTCTGGTGGGTCTTTCGGCTTCCGCCCTGCGGAGGAGCGGGGGCTCTGGCCGGGGCCCGGCCCGGCTCCGGGCTCGCTCTGGGGCCCAGCCCGACCTGGCATCCCGGCCCGGCCCCGGCTCTGCGGGGTCTCGGCTCGGCCCCCCTGCCCGGCACCGGCTCTGCGGGGAGCCCTTAGCCGGGCCCCGGCTTGGCTCGGCGGGCTGCATGGACCCCCTGGCACCGGCCGCATGCTTTCCTCTTAATGATCTGGATACAATTTTAACTTCTTTATCCCTGGATAAGATTCTCAATCTCCTGAACCCCCTTTATGAGAAGAAATAAAGCATGGAGTCCAGAGAGGTCAGAGGAATGAAGATAAAGTTCCTGATGGGAAGAGATCAAAAAGATGCACTGATAAGTAGCTGAAAACAATTTTTTTGGGGGGGCTATGAGGGGATTGTGACTTCACTAAAATCCCTTTAAACTGTAAAATATACTTGGGGAGGATGGGTGCTTGAGTTGAAGACTTTCCTTGCCTCGGGAAATTGAACTGTCTGTTTTGGGACTGGAATATGAACAGAGGCATTTGATAGAGAAGATGATGAAGAGGATTTTGTTTTTCAGCAGCCTGCCTTTCAAAGTAGTACCCCATGTGTGCATCGTAACCCATAACACGGCTCTGCAAGGGCTGTGGGAATGAGAGGAAAATTCATAGTTCTGCATGTCCCCGGCGAATGCAGACTGTGAAGGTGAAGACACCCCCTAAGTCTGAAGCAGAAAAAGGAACTTTTCTCTCTTAAGTGAACGGAAATTATTATTTGAGTGGATAACAGACTGAAGTGTTCTCTGTATGTGGTTGGTAAAAAAAGTGGAGTGAAGGGAGGAGGGAATAATCTATGAATCTTATTCTGAATAATTTTTTCTTGTGTTATTAATACATTTCTTCTTGTACTTTCTTTTTAAATGTTGAGCCTGCATTGTCTTTAGTCCTAAATCCTATCTCTAAAGAAAATTAAATATTTAAAATTGGCAAACCCTTTAGTCACACTGTGACAGTCACCCATTGTCAAGAGAGCTCCAAGGCCCCAGCACCCACTGGCTTCTTGTTCTCATAATTCAGTAGTAGTGTACAGGATTTTTGTAGTGGTTATTTGTGGGTCCAAATTCTCATCATTGATACAATTGTATTCTATTTTAACCACAGGTTTCAAGCTAGGGCAGCAATGTTCCCCACTATTTTTCATCAGAGTTAGTTCTCTTTGAAGATATAATTGATTAGTTTCTTTCTCTTCTGTTTCTTTTGGTAAATCAGTGTGTTTTAAAGTGTTGGTGTGTTCTTGTCTTAGGGCAGCTCTTAAAGAATGAATCTCATCTCTCAAAGCATGATTCTCATTCCTTTTTTCATCTCATTGTTCTTGCAAAATTTCCACTAAATTCTGTAGGGAGTCAATAATTGTTCTTTCTTCACTTCTTGGCATAAAGCGAGTTTCTACAGCTGCTGTAAGACGGGCCCCCAAAACTGAGCAGAGAATGGTCTTATTTCTGCCCAGTTTGAATTTTGTTTCATGTTGCAAAGAATGTATCCTATCAATCACATTTCATAATTAACCTAGTTACAGTGCGCCCAATCTTCTCCCCCTTGGGAGGGTCTGGCATTACACTTAGCTAGCAAAGCGAAAAATGCAGCTTTATCTTTTACATTATGATTTTCAGTCATTTTGAAAGAAGGAAAGTAAAGCCACTCAAGGGAGATCAGCACTTAGTTACACACACAGCTCTTTTCATCCTTTTCCACTCAGGTTTCCTACCCTTTTCTTCCCTCCCACTTCTCTCCTACTTCCACTCACATTTCTCACACTTGGCACCTCATATTTTCTTTTCCCCCCTCACATTTTTTTACCCTCTGGTTCCTTTCAGTGACTGTTTCTCTTCAGTAGTTGATGGGCTTCTTTTCCTATATTCCTGCAATCCCCTCTTCAAAATAATGGGTGCCAGAGCTTCAGCCCAAGACGCCCTTGCTTGTGTATCTGCTGAACACAAAGTCTGTGCTCAACTTGAAGAACCTCATTAAAAACAACCTAAACCACAATGGACATCCTGCTGCAGTTTTGGTTTGTACTTCAATTTTACAGAGTCTTCATAGTGTTCTAAATAGTAGGTATCTGAGGGATACACATTCCAGGCGAGCACCCATGGCACAGTTGGCTTCAAGCAGATCCCATCTCCATCTTCATCACCTCACAGTCACTGTCACTGCAGCATGGAGGAAACAGGCTGTGATGCCTCTTTATGCTCACTGAAATCCACCTGCACGGGAAATGCTTTAGGCCCTTTTCTGGGGAAAAAGAAAAAAAAGGAGAGAAAAATCCCAACCAAACTGAAAAAAAAAAAGGGGTTTATTTTAAAATCTTTAAACTCTGGAGTTTCTTCCTATTTTCACCTATTTGAATTGCCTTGACATCAAAATACTGCCAGCCGACGTTACAAACTGCCTGGTGTATGTTTGTGTGCACAGACCAAAGGTGCCACACTGTGTCTGTCCGTGTCCATTTAAAGAGAGGGCTGAGAGGGGGGCTCTGCCCGCCCTGTGCTGCTCTGGGGACGAGGCTGGGCCAGCAGGAGCTGCAGAGCTCACTGGAGGGACACCCTCAGCCACTGCCGCCATCTTGTGTGTGGCTGCCTCAGTCCTGGCCGCAATTTTGTGCCTCCACCACGTCCAGCTCTGAAGGGAATGGGTTGCTCTTTTGCCAGCAGTCAGGGTCAGCACCAAGGGACCCACAGCAATTTACAGAATAAGTGTGATTTACTGAAGTGAATGCAGCAAAGCAATACAAAAGGATAACCTGTGCAATGCACTGCATTATTACTACAAAAATGGCCTGTAGGGACTAAGAAAGATACAACACCAATTACCCAAATACTTGGCCATTGTCCAGACACATCACCTGGGGAGCCCCTGTCACAGCAAAGGATTGGAGAGGCACTCCCAGAAAATGGAAATTGAAACAGGGGATTTAAGGGTTAAATAGAATGAAGAGTAGCACATATGTTTTCAGTTACTGTGTGCTTATAAGGAAAAGAAGGTACAACAAGAGACCCCTGATGTATAGGTATCAGTTACTGTGTGCTTATAAGGAAAAGGAATGCACGATAAGAAGACCCCTGATGTATAAGGAAAGGGGCCCCTCTTTGCAAAAGTGCAAAGTCTGCAAAATATCACGACCAAGAGGCTAAAAGCGCATGCGTGGAAAGACAAGGTGAAAAGTTCAACTAGTGAGGAAGACTGTTACTTCATCATTTTCCGCCCACAGACTCATTTGAAGACCACCGACTCAATTAACTACGCAGCCGCAATGAATATGCAACTAATCTCCATATGAAGCGGGAAACAGGCGGGGCAGATAATCAATATGTATAGGCGATTTAGAATATGCATGGACTTCCTAGATAAATAGAAGGTTAGAATCATGTAAGGTACGCAGGATTTGGGAGGATGCTCTCCCCCTGCGTCCAGCGCTGAATAAAATACGTACCTACTCCACAACTTTACAGGTTGTGAAGTTTATTTTCCGCGCTTCATTTGGCACCCCAGATGGGACCTTCCTGTCTGCCTGCGGGATTGAGCTGAGGGCCGGACGACTCCACGGCGCGCCCCGGGATTTCCTGGAGGAGACCCCGACCCCGGCTCGCTTACTGCAGCGACAGAAAGGACCACTGGCTGGCGGATGAAACGGTACGTATTAATTCTGGGGGGTTTGTAAGACATATGCACGCGTGATTGGAGGGCTGTTGATAAATCGCAGGAGACGTCCTGCGTACAACAAAGTCCCTGTGGAGGTCAGGCTTGCAAGCAGCGGGCCGGTGGAGTTACCGGCAGAGGGACACCGGTAGGGCCACTCCATTCCCTAACCTCCGGGTCGAGAAGGGAGGAGGGGGGGCCGGTGAAGGAATTCGCTGACTGATAGAGCAGCCGCGGAGCGACCCTAGAACGCGGGTCGAGTGGATTCCTGTTCCCAGGTGGTGTGTGTGTGTTGGAGTCCGGACATTGCGAGTGAGGTGAGTGACTGAGTGAGACGTACCCAGGAGGGGAGTAAGTGTGGGGTATTCTTTTCAGAAAGGCAGAATTGTGTAATGTGCGGCATGATGCGAGCGGGACTGTAGTTGTGCTGAGAATATAATGATTGTTGGTAGAAAGTATGAATAATAAGTGTGCTGTGTTTGTACAAGAGTGAGCGTGCCGTGTTGGTGCATTGTGTGCTTCGTTTGCGTCCTGAGAAGAGTGAAAAAGGGGGTCCGCTTTTCAATGGTTTGGGCGTGATCCTCGGGAGTTTGTGAACCTAATAGACTGCCAGATAGAGAGAGGAAACAAATTGACTGATCTAGCAGTTGGTATTGTGTGTGTGGGAAGGGGATTGGAAAGAAATTTTAAAGTTCAGTAAGGTGTAGCTTAGGTGTAAAGTGGGCAGGGGACGAAAAGAGAAGAATGGGATCTACACAGAGCACAGAAGTCCCTAAAGCCAGCCCTTTAGGGTGTATTATAACACATTGGAAAGAAGTTGCAGGAACTGGCGGCACTGAAAATAAATCCACCCTAATTAAATATTGTAGCCAGTGGTGGCCACTGTACAGACTAGACCACGGACTAAGGTGGCCACCTACCGGGACTTTAGATTATGATACTCTGTTGCAACTAATGTTGTTTTTAAGAAGAGAGGGCAAATGGGGTGAGGTTTCCTATTGTGACATGTTCTTCTCTCTCCGAAACCACCCTGAATGGCAGAGAGACTGTGGGATTAAGGCACCCTCTGACCCTTTAGTTCTAGCCCTTGAGAAGGAAAGGAAAGCAAATAAAGGGAAACTTGAAAGGTGTTGTTCAGCATGTGATATAGGTGAACGGTGTACCAGATTAGACAAAATGCACAATTTGGATATGCAGGAACAGGGTATGAGTGACCTATTCAAATCTCCTCCTCGAGCTCGGAGAGAGGGAGATGATGATTCAGAAGGGCTACCTGGTCTAGCCCATTCTCCTCCCAGAAGCCCTGTGTCTTCTAGGACGAGAAATAAGGTGCTACAATTCCCTTTGAGAGAGGCTGTGGGACCAGAAGGAGGGAGGGTTCTAGTAAAAATACCCTTTTCTACTATTGATATAGAAGCATGGGAAAAAGTTGCTAAAAACTACCGTAGTGACCCAATAACTACAGCAAAGCGTTTGCGGTATATTATAAAACAACATAATCCAGATTGGTCTGATATGCAATTATTGCTGGATGCATTAACTGAAACAGAAAAGCAATTAATCCTGAAAACAGCAGGAGATCTAGCAGAGGATTATTATAAAGCCCAGCAATTGGATACAAAGGACTATTTTCCCCTCCAGAATCCACAGTGGGATCCAAACAGGACAGCAGAAATGCAGAAGTTAGAAAGCTACCAAGAATGGATAGCAAAAGGGATGGAACGGGCAATACCTAAAACTATAAATTGGTCAGCACTATATGCTGTTAAACAAGGTCCCTCTGAAACACCATCTGAATTTTTGGATCGATTAAGGGATGCAATGCGCCGCAATACATCTCTGGACCCTGAAGCAGAGGTGGGGATTCAACAACTAGTGAATTTATTTTTGGGTCAATCTACGGGGGATATTAGGCGTAACCTTCAAAAAATAAGAGGGCCCGAGGCAAGAAATCTAGAGAATTTACTAGATGAGGTGTGGAGAGTATTTAGCAATAGAGAAGAGGGATATAAGCAGAATGTGAGGAAATTGGTGGCAGTGGTGAGAGAAGAGAGAGGGGGACAAAGTCGTGGGCAAGGTCGACGAGGGGGACAAGGGGGCCCACCTCGGTTGGGTAAAGATCAGTGTGCGTTTTGTAAAGAGTTTGGGCATTGGAAGAATGAATGCCCTAAACGGAGGAGGGACAAGGAAAAAGACGTGATTGCATATGCAAAAGGAAACTGAAGGGGACCGGGAGATCGACCCCCAGCAGATCCCCTGGTTATAACAATGGAACTGGGGGAGGAGGGAAAGGAAGTAGAGTTTGTAATTGATACAGGAGCAACATATTCAGTATTGAATAAGGCCCTGGTGCCTGTGGGAAAAAATTATGTTACGGTACAAGGAGCCACTGGCCAGTCTGAAAAGGCTTATTTTTGTAGACCTCTAAAATATAAATTTGGGAAACAATGGGGCACTCATAAGTTTTTATACATGCCAAATTCCCCAAAGGCGCTCCTGGGAAGAGACTTATTGGAACAATTACAAGCGACCATTGTATTTAAGAATGGGGAGATTACTTTGGAGGTAAATGATGAACAATATATAGAAGTATTGAGTTTAATATTGACAATCATTGAAATTGAAGAAGAAATTAGAGAAGAAATAATTAGTCAGGTGTTCCCCGGAGTATGGGCTTCCAATGTGCCAGGGAGAGCGAAAAACGCACCTCCTATAATAATTAAACTTAAAGAAGGGAAACAACCAGTTAGGATCAAGCAGTATCCTTTGAGAAAGGAAGACAGGGAAGGAATTAGGCCAGTGATTGAGAACTTTTTACAACTAGGATTACTAAAAGAATGCCAATCTGATTTTAATACTCCTATTTTACCCGTTCGGAAACCTGATGGGTCATACAGGGTGGTGCAAGATTTGCGAGCTGTTAATAAGATAACTGAAGATCTTTATCCAGTAGTGGCAAACCCATATACTTTATTAACATGCTTAACACCAGAGTTTACTTGGTTTACTGTTTTAGACCTAAAAGATGCCTTCTTTTGCCTCCCTCTCCATGAAGTCAGTCAGAAAATTTTTGCATTTGAATGGGAAAATCCTAAAACTGGACGGAGAACTCAACTCACATGGACAGTACTTCCCCAAGGGTTTAAAAATTCTCCTACTTTGTTTGGAGAGCAGCTTGCCAAGGACTTAGAGGCTTGGGAGGCCCCCCCAGAAGAAGGAAGGCTGCTGCAGTACGTAGATGATCTTTTAATAGCCACTAAGACGGAAGAAGCATGCGTGGCCTGGACGGTGAGTCTCTTAAACTTTTTGGGATTCCAGGGGTATGGAGTATCAAAGAAAAAGGCTCAGGTGGTGAAGCAGAAGGTTATCTACCTGGGGTACGAAGTTAGTGCTGGACAACGGACCTTGGGGCAAAATCGTAAAGAAACAATATGCCAAACTCCACAACCCCAGACAATAAAGGAACTGCGAACCTTTTTAGGGATGACAGGGTGGTGTAGGTTGTGGATTTACAACTATGGGTTGCTTGTTAAACCTTTGTACACGCTTATGGCAAATGGCAGCAGAGATCTCAAGTGGACTAAAGAAGCCACCCAAGCCTTTCGTCGATTAAAGGATGCTCTTATGTCAGCCCCAGCCCTAGGACTTCCTGATGTAAGTAAACCATTCTTTTTGTTCTCCCATGAGAAACAGGGGATTGCCCTGGGAATACTAGCACAGAACCTAGGGCCATACCGAAGGGCAGTTGCTTACTTCTCTAAACAGCTGGATGCAACGGCCAAAGGATGGCCAGGGTGCCTCAGAGCGGTGGCAGCTGTTGTGATGAATATTCAAGAGGCACGCAAATTCACCCTGGGCCAGAAAATGACTGTATTAGTATCTCACACAGTATCTGCAGTATTAGAGGTAAAAGGGGAGCACTGGCTTTCCCCACAAAGGTTCTTGAAATACCAAGCTATTATGGTGGAACAAGATGATGTGGAAATAGTGGTGACTAATATTGTCAACCCAGCTTCTTTTCTCAGTGGAAATCAAGGAGAACCAGTACATCACGATTGTCTGGAGACTATCGAAGCCACCTACTCCAGCCGACCAGACTTGAAAGACACCCCTTTTGACGATGCAAAAACCTGGTTTACTGATGGAAGCAGCTACGTCATCAGTGGGAAGCGATATGCTGGGTATGCAGTTACCACCAGTAAAGAGGTATTGGAATCTGGACCTTTGCCAGTAGATACCTCTGCACAGAAGGCTGAGATAGTTGCCCTGATTCGTGCCTTGGAAATGGCAAAAGGGAAAAGAATAAATATATATACAGACTCAAGATATGCATTTGGGGTTGTCCACGCACATGGAGCTATCTGGAAAGAGAGAGGACTGTTAAATTCACAAGGAAAGAACATAAAACATGCACAAGAAATAATGCGATTATTGGAAGCAGTCCAGATGCCTGAGAAGGTAGCAATTATGCACATTAGAGCACACCAGAAGGTGAGCTCAGAATTGGAAGAAGGAAATGAGCTGGTGGACAGAGAGGCAAAAGAGGCAGCAAAGGGTGAGATAATAATTGAGGCAACCTTAATTCCAGATGGACAGATATCCCTTGAAGGTAAGCCGATATATGATAAAAAGGATAAGGAATTAATTGAGGATCAGAAAGGAACATATAATGAGGAAGGATGGGCTGTCACTACAGAAGGGAGGCTGGTTGTCCCCTCCCACATACTATGGTCCCTAGTTAAAAAGGAACATCAGAAAACACACTGGGGAGTAGATGCTCTATATACCCATCTAATTGAAAAGATTACTGCCAGAAATTTATATGCTATTGTTACCCAGGTTACTCGGCTGTGTGACCTTTGCCTCCAGACTAATCCTAAGAATACCCCTAAACCAAAACTTGGTCAAATTGGAAGAGACCAGGGGCTTGGGCAGCAGTGGCAAATTGATTTTTCAGAACTTCCAAGAAAAGGAGGGTATAGATACTTATTGGTGATGACAGATACCTTTTCAGGGTGGCCAGAAGCCTTCCCAACTAGAACTGCCAAAGCCCGGGAGGTAACTAGAGTGCTGTTACAAGAAATAATACCACGCTTTGGAGTTCCAGCCACTATATCCTCAGACAGAGGACCACACTTTATTTCAAAAATAGTGCAACAAATTAGTCGCCACTTGGGCATAGATTGGGAACTTCACACCCCTTATCATCCTCAGTCAAGTGGCCAAGTAGAAAAAATGAATCATTTAATTAAACAGCAAATTGTGAGGTTAGGACAAGAAGTTAATTTGCCCTGGCCCCAATCACTCCCATTGGCATTGATGCGAATTCGAACTAAGCCAAGGACTAAAGAAAAGTTAAGTCCCTTTGAAATGCTTTACGGGAGGCCATATGGAGTGCAAAAGGGAAATTCTACCCAAGTCGGAGAGGAGACATTGGCCACCTATATGGTGGCTTTGAGCAAACAGCTCAGAAAAATTGAAAAACATGTGGCTGGAACTCGGGGCAGAGGTCTGGATGGACCAGTGCATAATATACAGCCTGGAGATTATGTATATGTTAAGTCTTTTACAGAAAAAACCCTTGAACCACAGTGGGAAGGACCATTCCAGGTGCTACTTACTACCTTCACTGCAATTAAGATCAAGGAACAGAGCGCTTGGATCCACCATTCTCGGGTGAAGAAAGCTCCAGAAGCTCCTTGGAAAGTAATATCTGGTGATAACAGACTAAAGCTCAAGTTTACACGAACAAAATGAGCATATTACAGTTAAGGGTGTTTGGTGATTCAGGATGTAGAAATTTAATTGTTTTGTTTGTAAATATAATTATATTCCAAGAATTGGAAAGTACCTTTAGCCAGAGTGATGTCGAATGGCCTTGGTCCCAGGCTTTTGTCCGGTCTACTGGATATATGGGGAAGGTACAAAATTTGAACCTGTCAACTGTAGTCATGCATGAAAACCAGGTATATGAAAAGCACGAGTGGCGGAAACAAGGGTTGTGGTCAATTCAAGGGACTGTTGGAGAGACCATCAGAGTAGGATGTCGAATGATTAATGGAACTAACCATGAGAAACCAACTCAAATCAGTGTCTCATCTCCCCCTGCAGGCGGACATAATGAGATTTGTAAACAACACACTGGGCCACATTGTTGGTATAATTTTACATTAGATAGGACTGTTGAGGTGGTATGCCTTTGGGCTTATAGAGATCTTGGGCTCTCATTTAAATTTAGAATAAATACCATAACTGAACCTGTTCAGGTTCAGACTCAGAGTACACCACTTGAACTTAAACTTATGATTTATGAGGTAGGCCCATATATAGTGAGAAATACAGGACAACAGCAATTATTATTCAATCCAGAATGGTCTCTCAAGCGTGTTGAATTGCTAATACAAACCAATATTTCAGAGATTCAACCGGCCTGTTCCCCCTTCCTAAAACCATCCCTAGAAGGGTGGACAACATGGTTACAGAAGCAAGTATACCTTAGGAATAGGATGCGAAGAGATCTAACGGGAATGTTTGGAACAGGGTTAGGAATATTGAATGGAATTGACTCTGAAATACTAGCAAATAAGTTAACAACTGCAACAGATGATTTGACAAAACTGAAGCAACCTCTACAATCATCCTTATTGGCATTAGGAAATAGCCAGTGGCAGGTTTCAAAGGTGTTACCGAACTGGGAAAAGGCTGAGGACCAGGACCATAAGTTAATAACAGACGCACTTAGCACGGTTCAAGATAATGTGTCTTTAGCTTTCAGTTGTGTACAAGCGCAGTTATGGATTCAATCCGCAGCTGCCTTGGCTATAAGAGAAGGGAATGAAGGCACTTTTCCAATGGAGGTCCGAAAAGTTGTTTGGGACAACGCTAATGATTTTGAAAGAAAATTCCAATCCTGGTGGACTCTAGTAAATTTCACCTATGATCCTGTTACTAATATGGCCACTACCTTCGTGCTTACCATACGTAATGCTACAGTTTATGCTATTCACCCCATCATTGCATTGGGACTCAATCATGAGGGGACGGTGTTGTACCCCTCAGAGCATAGGGCGTGGGCCCGGTCAGTAAATGGGAAATGGCAAACTGTGAATGTAGAATCTTGTGTTACTCGAGAACAACAAGGGTTTATCTGTGAAAGCAATACAATTGATGCTCAAGACGTATGCCTTGACACCGAGCAGGGTGTATGCCACTTTGAAATTCATCCAGATGCTGATCAAAAGACTATACTTATATATACTGGTCAAGGATGTGTATGTTTAAGAACCACTTGTGTTTTTGTAAACTTAGACAACGAGAATGTAACCCTGCCTGTTAAGAATAACTCTAACGTCTGTATTTGTAATTTCGTTAAAATTATGGGATGTGATTTTTCATATTCGTCACCAGTTACATCCCACCAGCTGATAAGGTCTAACTACACGACATACCACAAACTGTCACCTACGCCCATTGGAATGAACCTCACATTGGTAAAGCAATTGGTAAAACATCAAGACTTAGCAAAAATTTTGGAAGAAATCAAAGAGAGTGGGCAAAAGACTTTAGTCACTGTTCACCATGATATCCAAGAAATAAATAGAGTCTTAGAAAGGGTTAAGAAGGATGCAAGCCACAATTGGTGGGATGCCCTTTTCCGGTGGTCCCCAACTGCAACTGGAATTTTAAATACATTATGTCATCCAGTAATTGTGTTATTGGTTTTAGTTAGCCTAAGCTTACTGCTGTCTTTTGTACTACTTATTTGGAATTGGAAGATGCTACAACGGATGGCAATACTAACTTCATTGTCGAGAGTACATGGGAAGGCATTAAGAGATACATATCGTAAGGATGTAGAAAAAGAAATCTTGTATTAAGTAAAAGAATTTACTAATTTTCTAGAAAAGGGGGGACTGAAACAGGGGATTTAAGGGTTAAATAGAATGAAGAGTAGCACATATGTTTTCAGTTACTGTGTGCTTATAAGGAAAAGAAGGTACAACAAGAGACCCCTGATGTATAGGTATCAGTTACTGTGTGCTTATAAGGAAAAGGAATGCACGATAAGAAGACCCCTGATGTATAAGGAAAGGGGCCCCTCTTTGCAAAAGTGCAAAGTCTGCAAAATATCACGACCAAGAGGCTAAAAGCGCATGCGTGGAAAGACAAGGTGAAAAGTTCAACTAGTGAGGAAGACTGTTACTTCATCATTTTCCGCCCACAGACTCATTTGAAGACCACCGACTCAATTAACTACGCAGCCGCAATGAATATGCAACTAATCTCCATATGAAGCGGGAAACAGGCGGGGCAGATAATCAATATGTATAGGCGATTTAGAATATGCATGGACTTCCTAGATAAATAGAAGGTTAGAATCATGTAAGGTACGCAGGATTTGGGAGGATGCTCTCCCCCTGCGTCCAGCGCTGAATAAAATACGTACCTACTCCACAACTTTACAGGTTGTGAAGTTTATTTTCCGCGCTTCAAAATTCCTTTGTAATTTGCCAACCCAGAGGCAAAGCCATCAACTTTGCTGTGAGAGGGCCCAGATTTTACACCCTGAATAAACAAGTCACCATAACTTCTAGTGTGGGAACATCTGGTTTCATTCTCCTCTAATCCAGGGCTCAGGGAGATACTAAGAGAGTGTACTTTCACCATATAACTTCAAACACAACCAGATAGAGATATCTAGTTCTGTGGCCTTGTCCGGCTTCTAAATGTAGAAAGGTAAACGCCTGTTTCACTAAAAGCAGATTCATACATATACTGGTGATGATCATGCATATTTTGTTAATGAGTGAATATAAATATAATATTTGGTTGGAAGGTTTATCTGGAAGTCAGCTTTGGCTTAGGGCTTGTTGTTGAGGCCTTAGTACTTCCCTGGAATTGTCCTTTCCCAGGCAGTGATCCTGTCCCCTCAGCTGCAATGGAATCCTCAGCTGTTCCCACAGGGATTGCTCAGGCTCTGCTTGTGCTGAGTTCCTTGTGAGTGGAGTCATCAGTATCTTGGACAAGCAGATTCTCTATCACAGTGTCCAAAAGTTTTCCCTGGGATCCACCAGGGTAAGAGGAAAGCTCTCTGAAGCTGTGACATGGGAATTGTCCTGCTGGGTGGCCGTGGCTGTGAGTCTGAAGCACAGCAGCTCTCTGGCCATGTGGTGCTGCTGGCAGAGCTGGCTGCTGCCCACTCAAGGCTCAGGCAGGCACCTGAGCTGCCTTGCTGCGCTGCCAAAACCATCTCAGTGCTCGGGGGCACGTCCCGCCCCTGGTCCCAGTGGGTCCCGCTGGCAGTGTCAGAGCAGTGGCTCGTCGGGGTCGGTGCTGCCCCTGCTCTCCACTCGCCCTGGCCCCGGCAGTGCTGGCCCCACTGCCATGCACACACAGGGAATGGGAACTGCTGCCTGATGCTTTTGGAGCTGTGCCACTCCTGCTGCTGCTGCTGAAGACACCTTGAATGGACTAGTGGGACTGTGGGCTGTATTGGCCTGTGATAGCAAGGTCATGAAGGCAGAGGTGCAGATGGTCGTGTCAGTCCTATATCTGCCTGTTTTTAGAACCCAAAGAATCCCTCTTGATCCTGTGAGTACTGAGTTTTCAAAGTAATTGTTCCTATGTTGTTGTTATTTTCTCTTTGGGCAGCATCCATATTTGAAGCCAGCTGAGCCTCTCTCCAGACTGGCATCTCTGATCCCTGCAGTGAATCCATGGAGGCAGTTCTGGAGGTGGTGATGATCATTTCAGGATGACACTCTAGTTCAAGTTCTGAGTGGGTCTCAGAATAAAAACTGTATCAAACCTCAACTCCATTGGGAGGTTCCCTTCCTTGTAATCCTGTGAATAAATACTACGTTGCCTTTGAGCATTTTTTTTTCAAATGGAAAGTTCCATTTATAGTGGTTTTGGTATGATTAGGAATGGGGAAGTATCTCCTTCTGATGCTCAAATAGTTTTTGCTATTTTTTCCCTTCATATGTATTCATAGATTTGTACACTACTGTTGTATTGTTACATAGTTCCGGGGTAACTTCAGTACTTTTCCTCTCCTGATAGGCAGAAGGACAAAACTCATGCCAAAGGCTCCTGTCCTGTGTTAGCTCCTCTGTGAACCAGGGTTAAAACATGTTCTCAAGGTACTTTCTCACAAAATAGGTATAGCCTGTACAACTAGTACAGCTAGTAGCAAGAAAGAGGGGCTCCAGAAGAGGTGGAAAGAAATGGAGGAAATTTCCTCATTATTGTGCTTCTCCTTGGGAATTCTTGTCAATCATGCTAATTTTCCAGACTTATAAAAGCATTTCACCCTATGTGGGGTTGTCATTTTTCCATATCTGCCCCTAGAGTATTACAGTTAGAGGCCAGAATTGATATTACCTCCTCTATTAATATTGACTCAAAAGTGTGTTCTTTTATGTTTTAATGTTTCTCAATAACAAGATGTCACAGACTGACCAGCCAACAGCAGGATCGACCCACCAGAGGAATTTCTCCTGCTTTGTGACTCAGGAGAACTTCCCAGGCTATTTTGTATTTGCTGTAGGGAAGCTTGGGCTGCTTTGCATAAATTCACAGGATCGACCAGTGCTAAAAAGGGAGGGCTGCACCTTGCTGCCCTAGTGAGAGGTGTTAAGCTGCACCTTCACCTTGGAGGCAGCCAAGTACAGCACTTTTGTGCAGAAACACTTAATTAGCCCTGGTTTGCACAGCTGCAGCAACTGGGGTTGCCGGAGTGTCCCTTCCTGCATTGGAAATGAGCTGAGTCAGTCATGGGACAGGGCAGGGCATGCCCAGGTGTGCCCATTGGGAATTCCATCTGTCCTGGGTGTGTCCATCTGGCTCCTCAGTGACATCCCACCCAGCCTGGAACATGGAACTCCCCGTTTCCAAGGACACGTGGCCATTGTCACCAGCACAGGCAGGACCAGTCAGACCCTTGCGCGGCTGCAGCGAGAGCGGAGGTGTCAGAGCCTTTAGCGAGTGCTGCTCCACACTGCTTGGAGCTCACACCTGCTGCTCAAGAGGCTGATCCACACCTGAGTAGAGGTAAATATTTACAGTTCTGTGCAGAAAGGGGGGGGTCAGTGATAAATTCACAAAGCCAGCACCAGAAACACCAGAATGTTTCAGTATTTATATGTTTTAGCCAGCAAAGCTATTCACGTTCATTGACTGTAGGTTACGGTATTCTCTTCATAATCAGCATTCTGTCTGCTGTTGGGTACAGATCTTCTTTTTTCTCATCCTAATTACTCTGCATGCTCAGTCTCTCTTTTCTTAGAAATTTCTTGAGTGGGTGGCCATGGTCTGCCCCTGCTGGAATGACATTTTACCCAACAGAGCTGATTCAACACAGTTGCTGCATTGGCTTTATTCATTAGGGTCTTGTCTTAAGGGTTCTGCCAAATGTCTTTGTGCAATTCCGAATTCTTTGTGTCCACCATTCAAGGTGCATTCACCTTCCCAAACCTTGCTAACCTCCCCTAGGTCTGAGGCCACTGAAGCCTATCAAGCCCCACACATGAATAAGGCAATTCAGCCAACAAGCAACCTGCCTTTCCAAGGCCAGGCCATCACTTGGAGCTTGTTGGCTGCTTCTTGTTTCATGGAGAAAATGTCTGTTTCTGTTAATGAGCCTTGAAAGCCAGAAAGGCCAAACAACAAAGAACACATATTTTCCTAGCACATATTGCCCATGTTGCAGATGTTGCTGCAGGATCAGTGTGTGTGTGGCAGCGGATCAGCCGAGGCAGGGCGGGATGGCGGAGCTGCGGGGCTGGGCACGATCCACTGTGCTCCGCAGGGCCCAGCCTGCTCTGCATCCCGCAGAGCCCCCACGGCCGCTGCCATGCCCCTCAGGGGGACCCAGAGGGGCAGCACCAGCAGCTGAGGGGCTGTGCCGGGCTCTGGGGTCGGCTCTGGGTCAGGGCTTGGCCATGGTGCTGGTGCCAGGTGCTGCTGACCCTGCGGGACCAGCTGGGCAGGGCTGGGCCCCACTGGTGCCCCACGGCCCCTTTGAGGCAGCCCCGGGGGAAGCGACTCCCAGGGATGACACTGAGGAGCTGCCAGTGCAAGGGGAAGATTCCCCCTGCTCTGACACCACTCAATTCATGCTCTGGGAATGGCTCTTGCTCAAAATGAGTACACTCCTCATTTTTCCATATTTAGACCAGGGTCACCAAGAATGTAAGGATAAATGAAACCCAGGAGCAGCTATTTTTTTAGTATTGGAAGTAGACATTATTTTATTGCCAGCTCTGGTGCATAGGGGAGAGCTCCAGCCACATACATGCCACTTTCTAAGCATTTACACTTACTGATATATTTTCTGTAAACATAGAAATTCCTGTCCATTGGTTCTAAATGATACACACTCCTCATTTACTACTTATTGTTCTCTCTTGTATTGGATGTTGATTTCTCCCTTCTCATGCAAATTAGTCCCTTTTTTTCAGTCTGTTTTTAGTTTTTTTCCCCACAAAAGTTCTTTTGACCTGTGAGGCTGAAATGTCTTTATTAGTTTCTTCTTTATGTTCTGGCCATTCCAATGTGTTCTTGGAGGGCTTGAAGTTTAGATTCAAGGTATCCAGATTTTGAAGCCCTCAGGCTTTGTTTATCGAATGTTATCAGGGTTAGTTTAGAAAAATAAAAAACTTTGGGGATCTAACAATCCAGCTCTGACAATAGATTGCCAAAAGACACCTAGCTACTTGCTTTGTAAGGCAGAAAATTACAATGGTTAAGATGAACACACTGCCTATGATTAATTAAACAATTAATTGCAAAGTTATTTAAATTCAGTAACCAGGAGAAAATGTGGGCTAAACAAGCAATGAGAAGCTGCATAATAATCCAAGTTGATGTGTTTGGCACCTTACGTGATTTGTTCCCATTCTTTTATAAATGCACGGATGCTCTTAGAGCAAACTCATTCATGAAGCTGACATAAAAGGATGCAAAGTTCAGGTGACTCCCAGTTCCCCTTCATGCCCAGTCCCTGTCCTAAGCTCTGCCACTGCTGATGACTGAAACAGAAACATTAGTGGAATTGTGCTGAGGCAGCACTTCGTGCAAATGACACTCTCACAAGCACAAGTCACAAGTGACATTCTCACAAGCAAAAAATTGAGGGATTTCTAGAAGACTATTGAATATTCTTTTGCAATCTTTGCAAGTGAATACTTCAATTGCATTAAAAGTTCAGGCAAATTTCAGATGAATACCTTTTTAGCTTCCCTGCCAGCCACTTTTGTTTTCAGAATGAAGCAGTTGGATGGCAGTAGGTTGTTTTTGTTAAAAAGTATGCTTATGCCAGTAGACATTGTAGCGATGTTTGAGCTCCAAGGTGGCACATTCTACACTAAATAATGAGTTCAGGACACAATCCAAATTTTGTTACATCTGAGTAAACTGAGGTAAACTGTTTCCATTTCACACCTATGCAAACAATTGTATCTAGAGTTGAGGAAAGCACGAAGGGTTTAGGTTGCCTGTTGGAGTCAAAATTCAGCTTTTGTAGTTGAAATTCTTCTTGGAGCTCACTCCAGCATGTGCTTCCTTAGTACCAGATAAATCCCAGCCTGGAGTGTTGCCCAAACCTTGTGATCTTTTTGGGACCCACTCTCATCTGGTTTGTCAGCTGAGCTCTGGCCAATTCAGTTGTACTCAGGCATTGGATTTCAAGGGAAGCCCTTGCCTATAAATTCCAGCAATTGGGAGAGGATGGCTTTCTCCTTGAACTCTTGGCTGCATTGGAGGCTCAGTGATGGTCACTCACTGAAAGTGCAGCTCTTGCTCTGCCTTAGCTTAGTGAAGAGATTTTTAAGGTGACAGTGTTGTGTCTTTTAGGAGAGACAAAACTAAACTCGCCAATTTCTCATTAGGGATGTGCAGTTTCATATGTGAATTATGATTTCTGTGATTCTTGGTGAGAGTTTGCATAGATCCTAAGGGAATACTTCACATTCAGCAATTGGTATTGAAGAGTGGCAGTAGTGAGACAATTGTGGAACTGGGGCTGGCAAATTTTGCTTTGGCCTGGCACAGAGGAGCTCGGGTGAGACAGGTCTGGTTGCTGGTAGGGTAGAGGGTGCCCTTGCAACATGCTCCACGTAGTGCCAGTCAGGGATTGGGCTTTGTTACAGAATCAGAGGATATTCTGACCTCATAGTGATCCACAAGGATATGCAAGTTCAACTCTGTCTCAAAGAATTCCATCATAATTTTAAATCAACTTGCTTGCCTTCTCCCAAACTCCCCTTATGACATTTCTTTTTCTGTTTTCGTTTCCTTTGGGAAAACAAGTAGACATCATAAGAGCCCAACCAAACATTTCACATTGTACTCCTGAGAAGAAGAAAACAGCAATGAAGCCAGCAGAGAGTGAAGAGAGTCCTTGCACTGCTGTTTATCGCCGACCCTACAGGGACAGGGTGATTCATTTGCTTGCTCTGAGGACGTACAAGAAGCCAGAGTTACTTGCCCGCTTGCAGAGAGATGGAGTCATGCAAAAGGACAAGGGAACCCTTGGCAAGATCCTCCAGCAGGTGAGATTGTGCAGTTTGGTTCCAGCAATTTTCTTCTGCCACGTGGTTCTTCTATCCTTAATTTTCACTTGTTCCTCCACTGTTTAAATAAGAAACCTTCCTTTTAAAATATTTCCTGTTCAACATGGCTGTTGTTGAATTATGCAAACATTCATAGATCATCAGAATATTTCCTCTTTTGCTATGAGCAACGTCCGGGGGGATAATTCAGATGGACACAGTTTTGGATGCACAGAGTTGCTTCTTAAATGGATTCACATACTTGCTTCCCTTTCCAACACAATCTTAGTTCTGGTTTTAAGACATGAATTCTTGATTCTGGGTATATTTATTACTTTGCATTTTTTATAACGAGAGACAGACATCAACAGAGACCACCAGAGCAATATCAGTGTTTATTATGTTTTCAAAGAAAGAAAAAGGGCGGATTTTGAGAGATGATGGTGGTGTGTTGTTGAGTTATTTAATGTGTTATAGCGATCAAATTGATGGAGATTTTCCTGTCTCCATCTCCACAGGAACTCTCAGCAGTGTCAGGTGATGTAGTCTAAACCAGCACACTTCAAATCAGTGGTCTTGAGATTTTACTACCTCATTTTACCTTTTTGAGTAGATTTTGTATTTGTCTTGAGAAAGATATGAACCTCATTTACTGTCAAAGGAATAGAACAAGACAAGAGCACGACTTTCTCATAGAAGGACTCTGCAGGAATGAACCCTGGCTCTGCCACATGAAGAGGGAGGGACACTGGGCCTGACCAGCTCTGCTTACACATTGTGGCACTAAATGTTGTTTTGAAAGGAACACTTATGAAATATGAATACTCCCTTGTTTCCAATCAGTGATACTTTGATTCAGCTTAAAACTCATGTGATAGAGGAATAAATCCTCTCTGTGTCAAAGGATATTGTTCAGTTCCAGTTGGGTGAACACAAAGATGTGTTCAGAACCAGCTAGATTTCTGTAGTTTGCATTTAACAATCATAATAAAGGTTTGTTTTCTGAAATGTCTACCTGTAGGTATCCAACCTGAATCTAAAGGATAATTCCTTCAGTCTGAAGGAACATCTGTTTCAGACCCTTCAGACTGATTGGCCTGGCTACACTGAAATGGATAGGGAGAAGTTGAAGGTGATACTTGCTAGGTAAGTTCAGTCTTTAGAGGAAGGAGAAGAGACTCTTCAGAACAAACACCCTGGGAGATGAAGCCTCACTTGTTAGAATATGCTGATTCAGCAGCAACCCATCAGGGTCCTGCAGTCCAACTCCCTGGCCCTGCACAGGACACCACAAGAATCACACCCTGTGCCCAAGACTGTTGTCCAAATGCTTCTTGAGCTCCTGCTACAGTGACCAGGGGCCACGAGAGCCTGTTCCAGAGCTTGGGCGCTCTCTGGGGCAAGAATGTTTTCCTGATATCCAGCCTAAAGCTCCCTCAAATCAGCTTCATGCTGTTTCCTTGGCTCCAGACACTGAATGTCTGTATAACCTGAAACAAAAGAACTATGACTGTTGATATTGAGGCCTTGGAACATGAAATGTTTCACCATCCTCACAGAAAATCAACTCCATCTCAGAACCCCACCAGCACCAGGCAAGCACCATCTCCAGGACCTTCTGAGACACATGCTCCAGCAAGACCTGCTCAGGTATTTGGTGCATTTTTAACATTCTCTATTGTGTGTTAAGGTTTGGCCCCCTGCTGATGGTGTAAAAGCTGTGATGTGACCAGGCCAAAGCATGTTGTGCCTCAGGCATTCTGACTGCTTTGGCAGGAAGGTTGTGATCAGAAGAGAGGATCCTGCAGGGGTGCAGCAGCACTGTCCTGAGCCAACTTTCTGCTCTGCCTGGAGACTTGAGCTCAGTCCCCACTCTCAACTCATTCCCTGCAGAAAGACTCAAAGGGCTGGCTCTGCATGCATGACAAAACTGGGAAAAAAGACTACTGTACATAAGAGACTGCCCCAATGTGGGGCAGATGGGGCCCTCTGGCTTCCTTTTCCCTCTCTCTTGCTTTCATTCTCATTGTTTACTCCAGATCTACATGATCCACATGAAAGGACCAGCACAGGATCTAGAGAAATGTGATACTCCCTCACTCCCTTCTCTGCCTTAATTTCTCTCCTCCTTTGCCCTGCCTGGGAACAGCATGGCTGTCCTGTTCTACTCAATCCTCAGTCCTGGAGTTTGCTGTGGGAGTGAGGAGCGTGTGGCTGTGTGTTGTGCCATGTGAGCCAGCACCTCTGAGAAGGTTCTTGGGAGGAGCTGAGAGATGGAAGTGAACTGAAGAAAAAGGAAGAGCTCATAAGTCACCACTTGTGAAAGCCTCTTGTGTAAAGTAAAGAATATTTCAGCCATCAGCTTTTGAGTTTAAAGAGTGGAGTGGCTGCTGGAGTGAAGGCAACTGCACCTAAAAGCACAAGACTATCCTGACATGTGACTGATGTGTTTTTTCATCATCCTGATGAGAATTCTCAACCAACCAGCACACCCTGTACTCCTGGGTTGTGTCAGTGATGCACTGATCTTGTCTTTAACAGGGAGACAGCTAAAACAGACTCTAATAAATCATATGTGTATCTGTGACACAAGAGCTGTGTACAAGCATGAATTGGGAGCTAGAAAAAAACAACTGGACCTCCCCATTTTGGGGAAGCCTTAGACACAGCTGCTGAAGGGAGTGTCTTTCTCCCAAAGCCTTTTAGCTACAAATTTGAAGTCTTGATGAGAAAGTAGGAATGAGATAGAGCATGAATGATCTTTTTATTTAAGGAAGATGTTTTTTTAACCATTGCAACTTCAGCAATGCTGCTTTTTTACAAATGGGAGCAAATCCTGATCCTGATCATAGATTAATGAATGAATTATTTTGTTATTGATGCAGAAACAGCCTCTGGCTTCTGACTTCACCAGTCCTGTGATGAGCAAGAAGAGGCGAATTGGTCACCAGCAGTTCACCAGTCACATTCAGCCAGCAGCTGGAGGTCTCTCTTCCTCCTGGGTGCTGCCTTCCACAGCCCTTTGTAATCAGAATATGTCTCCAAGGGTTGGCTCCATTTCCCCCTGCACCCATGAGGTGCACCAGAGCAACAAGATCCAGAGTTCTGGAGTCCCAGAGCCTGCCATGGAGCAGATGGAGATCTCCAATTCAAACGGAGAGAAAAATGAATTGGGAAGGCTGAAGCAGTCACATCCTTTGGATTTTGATGAAGGTATTAATATGCTGCTTTTCCTAACTCCTCCCTGGAGAACTGTGGTGTAAAGATTTGGTTATTCAGAGAAGCTCCTACCCAAATTAGGCAACAAGTGAGATCCTTTTCAATTGTACAGATGTTATTAACAGTAAATGCAACCCAGAGAGATAGAAAAGAATAAGAGAACAGAGGTGGGATGTAGAGAAGAGAGAAACATTAGGTATGAAATCATCACCATCACATGGATTCTCTGTGGTACAGCCAGTCCTTCTTCACCCTTGGTCTTGTCAGTGGTGGGGGTCCTCAAATGGCTCTGGAAGTACCACCTTTGTACTGCCCAAGATTTGAGTACCCACAGGTACAGATGGTCACAGCTGCTCTTAGATCTCGGGCTGGAAGGGATGCAAGTGTCTTTTCCTTACACACAGTCTCTACAGCAAGAAAAAGATTCTTGCTTGAGTCTAAAAATACATGAGCATTGTTCTTCAGGAGCCACAAAATTCAGAGCAGCTGGTGAAGGAAAAATCTGGACTGTGTTTCAAGTTGGGGCTTAGGCTGCAGCTTTTGTGCTGACTGAGCCATGAGAGCAAAGGCACTTTTGGAAATGAAATGCTCACAGCAAAGCTCTTCTTACAGGTTGTATTGAACATACTGTGACTCTCCTGCTGACAAGAGTGCAGAAAATTTTCATCCAAACTTTGTTTCATGGGAATTTTGGGCCTCTGGAATGGACAAGGAAGTGGCCATAAAAACACGGCATGAGAAGAACTCCAGCCTTTTTCTCTATTTCTTTTTAGAACCTCCATGTTCATCACTCTCTCTCCCCCTCTGTCTATCTCAAGCTGTTGTCTTTTGTGAAACTGCATCTGCTGCTGCATGACTGGAATGGCTGTAGAGATGCCACCTCATGCATTCAAAACAGAAAAGCTGAGCTGGGCTTTACACCATGGTAGTGTAGTAGAGAAAAGTGGCCATGCCTTCTTTCTACAGCCCAGAACTGGCTACTGGAGAGAAAGCTCTGTGTGCCCCATTATTGATTTTGGAGCTTTTTTCAGAGTAATTAACTGGGAGAACAAATCTCTGAAGGACTTTTACATGACCATCCAGTGGGTATTTTTTGGCTTTTGAAAGATCTCGATGAGAGTGTCAAAAATTCTGCTTTTCTGCAGGAGAAGGAAACAAACTTCCATTGTCTCCACATGCTCTGCCACAAACACCAAGCAGACTACTTGAGGTGAGTGAAAGAGCAGTTTGAGGCCTTGCACTCGCAGTGGGTGCCATGTGAAGCTCTTCCCA
>NW_027635987.1:0-35197 GCF_903797595.1 Erithacus rubecula | reverse complement strand
GGCAGAGCAGAAAGTTGCCTCAGGACACGTGCTGCTGCACCCCTGCAGGATCCTCTCTTCTGATCACAACCTTCCTGCCAAAGCAGTCAGAATGCCTGAGGCACAACATGCTTTGGCCTGGTCCTGCACATGCACATCACAGCTTTTACACCATCAGCAGAGGGCCAAACCTTAATACACAATAGAGAATGTTAAAAATGCAGCAAATACCTGAGCAGGTCTTGCTGGAGCATGTGTCTCAGAAGGTCCTGGAGATGGTGCTTGCCTGGTTCTGGTGGGGTTCTGAGATGGAGTTGATTTGCTGTGAGGATGGTGAAACATTTCATGTTCCAAGGCCTCAATATCAACAGTCATAGTTCTTTTGTTTCAGGTTATACAGACATTCAGTGTCAGGAGCCAAGGAAACAGCATGAAGCTGATTTGAGGGAGCTTTAGGCTGGATATCAGGAAAACATTCTTGCCCCAGAGAGCGCCCAAGCTCTGGAACAGGCTCTCGTGGCCCCTGGTCACTGTAGCAGGAGCTCAAGAAGTATTTGGACAACAGTCTTGGGCACAGGGTGTGATTCTTGTGGTGTCCTGTGCAGGGCCAGGGAGTTGGACTGCAGGACCCTGATGGGTTGCTGCTGACTCAGCATATTCTAACAAGTGAGGCTTCATCTCCCAGGGTGTTTGTTCTGAAGAGTCTTTTCTCCTTCCTCTAAAGACTGAACTTACCTAGCAAGTATCAACTTCAACTTCTCCCTATCCATTTCAGTGTAGCCAGGCCAATCAGTCTGAAGGGTCTGAAACAGATGTTCCTTCAGACTGAAGGAATTATCCTTTAGATTCAGGTTGGCTACCTACAGGCAGACACTTCAGAAAACAAACCTTTATTATGGTTGCTAAATGCAAACTACAGAAATCCAGCTAGTTCTGAACACCTCTTTGTGTTCACCCAACTGGAACTGAACAATATCCTTTGACACAGAGAGGATTTATTCCTCTATCACATGAGTTTTAAGCTGAATCAAAGTATCACTGATTGGAAACAAGTGAGTATTCATATTTCATAAGTGTTCCTTTCAAAACAACATTTAGTGCCACAATGTGTAAGCAGAGCTGGTCAGGCCCAGTGTCCCTCCCTCTTCATGTGGCAGAGCCAGGGTTCATTCCTGCAGAGTCCTTCTATGAGAAAGTCGTGCTCTTGTCTTGTTCTATTCCTTTGACAGTAAATGAGGTTCATATCTTTCTCAAAACAAATACAAAATCTACTCAAAAAGGTAAAATGAGGTAGTAAAACCTCAAGACCACTGATACGAAGTGTGCTGGTTTAGACTTCATCACCTGACACTGCTGAGAGTTCCTGATGGGATGGAGACAGGAAAATCTCCATAAATTTGACTGCAATAACACATTAAATAACTCAACAACACACCACCATCATCTCTCAAAAACTGCCCTTTTTCTTCCTTTGAAAACATAATGAACACTGATATTGCTCTGGTGGTCTGTGTTGATGTCTGTCTCTCGTTATAAAAAATGCAAAGTAACAAATATACCCAGAATCAAGAATTCATGTCTTAAAACCAGAACTAAGATTGTGTTGGAAAGGGAAGCAAGTATGTGAATCCATTTAAGAAGCGACTCTCTGCATCCAAAACTGTGTCCATCTGAATTATCCCCTCGGACGTTGCTCATAGCAAAAGAGGAAATATTCTGATGATCTATGAATGTTTGCATAATTCAACAACAGCCATGTTGAACAGGAAATATTTTAAAAGGAAAGTTTCTTATTTAAACAGTGGAGGAACAAGTAAAAATTAAGGATAAAAGAACAACGTGGCAGAAGAAAATTGCTGGAGCCAAACTGCACAATCTCACCTGCTGGAGGATCTTGCCAAGGGTTCCCTTGTCCTTTTGCATGACTCCATCTCTCTGCAAGCGGGCAAGTAACTCTGGCTTCTTGTACGTCCTCAGAGCAAGCAAATGAATCACCCTGTCCCTGTAGGGTCGGCGATAAACAGCAGTGCAAGGACTCTCTTCACTCTCTGCTGGCTTCATGGCTGTTTCCTTCTTCTCAGGTGCACAATGTGAAATGTTTGGTTGGGCTCTTATGATGTCTACTTGTTTTCCCAAAGGAAACGGAAACAGAAAAAGGAATGTCATAAGGGGAGTTTGGGAGAAGGCAAGCAAGTTGATTTAAAATTATGATGGAATTCTTTGAGACAGAGCTGAACTTGCATATCCTTGTGGATCACTGTGAGGTCAGAATATTCTCTGATTCTGTAACAAAGCCCAATCCCTTACTGGCACTACATGGAGCATGTTGCAAGGGCACCCTCTACCCTACCAGCAGCCAGACCTGTCTCACCTGAGTCCCTCTGTGCCAGGCCAAAGCAAAATTTGCCAGCCCCAGTTCCACAATTGTCCCACTACTACCACTCTTCAATACAAATTGCTGAATGTGAAGTGTTCCCTTAGGATCTATGCAAACTCTCACCAAGAATCACAGAAATCATCATTTACATGCGAAACAGCACACCCCTAATGAGAAATTTGTGGGTTTAATTTTGTCTCTCCAAAAAGACACAACACTGTCCCCTTAAAATGCTCTTCACTAAGCTAAGGCAGAGCAAGAGCTGTACTTTCAGTGAGTGACCATCACTGAGCCTCCAATGCAGCCAACAGTTCAAGGAGAAAGCCATCCTTTCCCAATTGCTGGAATTTATAGGCAAGGGTTTCCCTTGAAATCCAATGCCTGAGTACAACTGGATTGGCCAGAGCTCAGCTGACAAACCAGGTGAGAGTGGTTCCCAAAAAGATCACAAGGTTTGGGCAGCACTCAAGGCTGGGATTTATCTGGTACTAAGGAAGCACATGCTGGAGTGAGCTCCAAGAAGAATTTCAACTGCAAAAGCTGAATTTTTCACTCGAACAGGCACCAAAACCCTTTGTGTTTTCCTCAGCTCTAGATGCAATTGTTTGCATAGGTGTGAAATGGAAACAGTTTACCTCAGGTTACTCAGATGTAACAAAATTTGGATTGTGTCCTGAACTCATTATTTAGTCTAGAATGTGCCACATTGGAGCTCAAACATCGCTACAATGTCTACTGGCATAAGCATACTTTTTAACAAAAACAACCTACTGCCATCCAACTGCTTCATTCTGAAAGCAAAATTGGCTGGCAGGGAAGCTAAAAAGGTGTTCATCTGAAATTTGCCTGAACTTTTAATGCAATTGAAGTATTCACTTGCAAAGATCGCAAAAGAAATATTCAACAGTCTTCTGGAAATCCCTCAATTTTTTGCTTGTGAGAATGTCACTTGTGACTTGTGCTTGTGAGAGTGTCATTTGCACGAAGTGCTGCCTCAGCACAATTCCACTAATGTTTCTGTTTCAGTCATCAGCAGTGGCAGAGCTTAGGACAGGGACTGGGCATGAAGGGGAACTGGGAGTCACCTGAACTTTGCATCCTTTTATGTCAGCTTCATGAATGAGTTTGCTCTAAGAGCATCCGTGCATTTATAAAAGAATGGGAACAAATCACGTAAGGTGCCAAACACATCAACTTGGATTATTATGCAGCATTTCATTGCTTGTTTAGCCTACATTTTCTCCTGGTTACTGAATTTAAATAACTTTGCAATTAATTGTTTAATTAATCATAGGCAGTGTCTTCATCTTAACCATTGTAATTTTCTGCCTTACAAAGCAAGTAGCTAGGTGTCTTTTGGCAATCTATTGTCAGAGTTGGATTGTTAGATCCCTAAAGTTTTTCATTTTTCTAAACTAACCCTGATAACATTCGATAAACAAAGCCTGAAGGCTTCAAAATCTGGATACCTTGAATCTAAACTTCAAGCCCTCCAAGAACACATTGGAATGGCCAGAACATAAAGAAGAAACTAATAAAGACATTTCAGCCTCACAGGTTAAAAGAACTTTTGTAGGGGAAAAAACTAAAAACAGACTGAAAAAAAGGGACTAATTTGCATGAGAAGGCAGAAATCAACATCCAATACAAGAGAGAACAATAAGTAGTAAATGAGGAGTGTGTATCATTTAGAATCAATGGACAGGAATTTCTATGTTTACTGAAAATATATCAGTAAGTGTAAATGCTTAGAAAGTGGCATGTATGTGGCTGGAGCTCTCCCCTATGCACCAGAGCTGGCAATAAAATAATGTCTACTTCCAATACTAAAAAAATAACTGCTCCTGGGTTTCATTTATCCTTACATTCTTGGTGACCCTGGTCTAAATATGGAGCAATGAGAAGTGCACTCATTTTGAGCAAGAGCCATTCCCAGAGCATGAATTGAGTGGTGTCAGAGCAGGGGGAATCTCCCCCTTGCACTGGCAGCTCCTCAGTGTCATCCCTGGGAGTCGCTTCCCCCGGGGCTGCCTCAAAGGGGCCGTGGGGCACCAGTGGGGCCCAGCCCTGCCCAGCTGGTCCCGCAGGGTCAGCAGCACCTGGCACCAGCACCATGGCCAAGCCCTGACCCAGAGCCGACCCCAGAGCCCGGCACAGCCCCTCAGCTGCTGGTGCTGCCCCTCTGGGTCCCCCTGAGGGGCATGGCAGCGGCCGTGGGGGCTCTGCGGGATGCAGTGCGGGCTGGGCCCTGCGGAGCACAGTGGATCGTGCCCAGGCCCGCAGCTCCGCCATCCCGCCCTGCCTCGGCTGATCCGCTGCCACACACACACTGATCCTGCAGCAACATCTGCAACATGGGCAATATGTGCTAGGAAAATATGTGTTCTTTGTTGTTTGGCCTTTCTGGTTTCAAGGCTCATTAGCAGAAACAGACATTTTCTCCATGAAACAAGAAGCACCCAACAAGCTCCAAGTGATGGCCTGGCCTTGGAAAGGCAGGTCACTTGTTGGCTGAATTGCCTTATTCATGTGTAGGGCTTGATAGGCTTCAGTGGCCTCAGACCTAGGGGAGGTTAGCAAGGTTTGGGAAGATGAATGCACCTTGAATGGTGAACACAAAGAATTCGGAATTGCACAAGGACATTTGGCAGAACCCCAAAAATGAATATAGCCAATGCTGCAACTGTGTTGAATCAGCTCTGTTGGGTAAAAGGTTGTTCCAGCAGGAGCAGACCATGGCCACCCACTCAAGAAATGTCTCACTATAAAAGAAGAAAGAGACTGAGCATGCAGAGTAATTAGCATGAGAAGTGAGAAAATCTGTACCCAACAGCAGACAGAATACTAATTATGAAGAGAATACCGTAACCTACAGTCAGTGAACGTGAATAGCTTTGCTGGCTAAAACATATTAATACTGAAACATTCTGGTGTTTCTGGTGCTGACTTTGTGAATTGATCACTGAGCCCCCCCTTTCTGCACAGAACTGTAAATATTTACCTCCACTCAGGTGTGGATCAGCCTCTTGAGCAGCAGGTGTGAGTTCCAACCAGTGTGGAGCAGCACTCGCTAAAGGCTCTGACACCTCCGCTCTCGCTGCAGCCGCGGAAGGGTCTGACCGGTCGTGCCGTGTGCTGGTGACAATGGCCACGTGTCCTTGGAAACGGGGAGTTCCATGTTCCAGGCTGGGTGGGATGTCACTGAGGAGCCACATGGGACACACCCAGGACAGATGGAATTCCCAATGGGCACACCTGGGCATGCCCTGCCCTGTCCCATGACTGACTCAGCTCATTTCCAATGCAGGAAGGGGCACTCCGGCAACCCCAGTTGCTGCAGCTGTGCAAACCAGGGCTGATTAAGTGTTTCTGCACAAAAGTGCTGTACTTGGCTGCCTCCAAGGGGAAGGTGCAGCTTAACACCTCTCACTAGAGCAGCAAGGTGCAGCCCTCCCAGCACTGGTCGATCCTGTGAATTTATGCAAATCAGCCCAAGCTTCCCTACAGCAAACACAAAATAGCCTGGGAAGTTCTCCTGAGTCACAAAGCAGGAGAAATTCCCCTGGTGGGTCGATCCTGCTGTTGGCTGGTCAGTCTGTCACATTCATATGATTGAGAAACATTAATACACAAAACAACACACTTTTGAGTCAATATTAATAGAGGAGGTAATATCAATTCTGCTTTCTAACTGGAAGACTCCAGAGGCAGATATGGAAAAATGACCATCCCACATAGGGTGAAAGTGGTTTTATAAGTCTGGAAAATTAGCATGATTGACAAGAATTCCCAAGGAGAAGCACAATAATGAGGAAATTTCCTCCTTTTCTTTCCACCTCTTCTGGAGCCCCTCTTTCTTGCTGCTAGCTGTACTAGCTGTACAGGCTATACCTACTTTATGAGAAAGTACCTTGAGAACATGTTTTAACCCTGGTTCACAGAGGAGCTAACATAGTATAGGAGCCTTTGGGATGTGTTTTGTCTTTCTGCCTATCAGAAGAGGAAAAGTACTGAAGTTACCCTGGAACTATGTAACCATACAACAGTAGTCTACAAATCTATGAATACATATGAAGGGAAAAAATAGGAAAAACTATTTGGGCATCAGAAGGAGATACTTCCCCATTCCTAATCATACCAAAACCACTATTAATGGAACTTTCCATTTGAAAAAAAAAAAAACGCTCAAAGGCAAGGTAGCATTTATTCACAGGACTACAAGGAAGGGAACCTCCCAATGGAGTTGAGGTTTGATACAGTTTTTATTCTGAGACCCACTCAGAACTTGAACTAGAGTGTCATCCTGAAATGAGTATATCACCACATTTGAACTGCCTCCATGGATTCACTGCAGGGATCAGAGATGCCAGTCTGGAGAGAGGCTCAGCTGGCTTCAAATATGGATGCTGCCCAAAGGGAAAATAACAACAACAAAGGAACAATTACTTTGCAAACTCAGTGCCTCACAGGATCAGAAGGGATTCTTCGGGTTCCCAAAAACAGGGCAGAAACAGGACTGACAGGACCATCTGCACCTCTGCCTTCATGACCTTGCTATCACAGGCCAATACAGCCCACAGTCCCACTAGTCCATTCAAGGTGTCTTCAGCAGCAGCAGCAGCAGGAGTGGCACAGCTCCAAAAGCATCAGGCAGCAGTTCCCATTCCCTGTGTGTGCATGGCAGCAGGGCCAGCACTGCCGGGGCCAGGGCGAGTGGAGAGCAGGGGCAGCACCGACCCCGACGAGCCACTGCTCTGACACTGCCAGCGGGACCCCACTGGGACCAGGGGCGGGAGGTGCCCCCGAGCACTGAGATGGTTTTGGCAGCGCAGCAAGGCAGCTCAGGTGCCTGCCTGAGCCTTGAGTGGGCAGCAGCCAGCTCTGCCAGCAGCACCACACGGCCAGAGAGCTGCTGTGCTTCAGACTCACAGCCACGGCCACCCAGCAGGACAATTCCCATGTCACAGCTTCAGAGAGCTTTCCTCTTACCCTGGTGGATCCCAGGGAAAACTTTTGGACATTGTGACAGAGAATCTACTTGTCCAAGATACTGATGACTCCACTCACAAGGAACTCAGCACAAGCTGAGCCTGAGCAATCCCTGTGGGAACAGCTGAGGATTCCATTGCAGCTGAGGGGACAGGATCACTGCCTGGGAAAGGACAGTTCCAGGGAAGTACTAAGGCCTCAACAACAAGCCCTAAGCCAAAGCTGACTTCCAGATAAACCTTCTAACCAAATATTATATTTATATTCACTCATTAACAAAATATGCATGATCATTACCAGTATATGTATGAATCTGCTTTTAGTGAAAGAGACGTTTACCTTTCTACATTTAGAAACTGGACAAGTCCACAGAACTAGATATCTCTATCTGGTTGTGTTTGAAGTTATATGGTGAAAGTAAACTCTCTTAGTATCTCCCTGAGCCCTGGATTAGAGGAGAATGAAACCAGATGTTCCCACACTCGAAGTTATGGTGGCTTGTTTATACAAGGGTGTAAAATCTGGGCCCTCTCACAGCAAAGTTGATGGCTTTGCCTCTGGGTTGGCAAATTACCAAGGAATTTCCATTTTCTGGCAGTGCCTCTCCAATCCTTTGCTGTGACAGGGGCTCCCCAGGTGATGTGTCTGGACAATGGCCAAGTATTTGGGTAATTGGTGTTGTATCTTTCTTAGTCCCTACAGGCCATTTTTGTAGTAATAATGCAGTGCATTCCACAGGTTATGCTTTTGTATTTCTTTGCTGCATTCACTTCAGTAAATGACAATCTGTATATTGGTGTGGGTGCCTTGGTGCTGACCCTGACTGCTGGCAAAAGAGCAACCCATTCCCTTCAGAGTTGGACATGGTGGAGGCACAAAATTTTGGCGGGGCTGAGGCAGCCACACACAAGATGGCGGCCGGGGCTGCGGCAGCCACGCACAAGATGGCGGCAGTAGCTGAAGTGGGAGCCACACACAAGATGGCGGCCGGGGTGAGGCAGCCACACACAAGATGGCGGCAGTGGCTGAGGCAGCCACACACAAGATGGCGGCCGGGGCTGCGGCAGCCACGCACAAGATGGCGGCAGTAGCTGAGGGGGGAGCCACACACAAGATGGCGGCCGGGGTGAGGCAGCCACACACAAGATGGCGGCAGTGGCTGAGGCAGCCACACACAAGATGGCGGCCGGGGCTGAGGGTGTCCCTCCCAGTGAGCTCTGCAGCTCCTGCTGGCCCTGCCTCGGCCCCGGAGCAGCGCGGGGAGGGCAGAGCCCCCTCTCAGCCCTCTCTTTAAATGGACATGAACAGACACCCGGGGACAGACACAGTGTGGCACCTTTGGTCTGTGCACACAAACATACACCAGGCAGTTTGTAACGTCGGCTGGCAGTATTTTGACGTCAAGGCAATTCAAATAGGTGAAAATAGGAAGAAACTCCAGGGTTTAAATATTTTAAAATAACCCCCTTTTTTTTCAGTTTGGTTGGGTTTTTTCTCTCCTTTTTTTTCTTTTTCCCCAAAAGAGTGCCTAAAGCATTTCCCGTGCAGGTGGATTTCATTGAGCATAAAGAGGCATCACAGCCTGTTTCCTCCATGCTGCAGTGACAGTGACTGTGAGGTGATGAAGATGGAGATGGGATCTGCTTGAAGCCGAATGTGCCGTGGGTGCTCACCTGGAATGTGTATCCCTCAGATACCTACTATTTAAAACACTATGAAGACTCTGTAAAATTGAAGTACAAACCAAAACTGCAGCAGGAAGTCCATTGTGGTTTAGGTTGTTTTTAATGAGGTTCTTCAAGTTGAGCACAGACTTTGTGTTCAGCAGATGCACAAGCAAGGGCGTCTTGGGCTGAAGCTCTGGCACCCATTATTTTGAGGAGGGGATTGCAGAAATATAAGAAAAGAAGCCCATCAACTACTGAACAGAAACAGTCACTGGAAGGAACCAGAGGGTAAAAAAATGTGAGGGGGGAAAAGAAAATATGAGGTGCCAAGTGTGAGAAATGTGAGTGGAAGTAGGAGAGAAGTGGGAGGGAAGAAAAGGGTAGGAAACCTGAGTGGAAAAGGATGAAAAGAGCTGTGTGTGTAACTAAGTGCTGATCTCCCTTGAGTGGCTTTACTTTCCTTCTTTCAAAATGACTGAAAATCATAATGCAAAAGATAAAGCTGCATTTTTCGCTTTGCTAGCTAAGTATAATGCCAGACCCTCCCAAGGGGGAGAAGATTGGGCGCACTGTAACTAGTTTAATTATGAAATGTGATTGATAGGATACATTCTTTGCAACATGAAACAAAATTCAAACTGGGCAGAAATAAGACCATTCTCTGCTCAGTTTTGGGGGCCCGTCTTACAGCAGCTAAAGAAACTCGCTTTATGCCAAGAAGTGAAGAAAGAACAATTATTGACTCCCTACAGAATTTAGTGGAAATTTTGCAAGAACAATGAGATGAAGAAAGGAATGAGAATCATGCTTTGAGAGATGAGATTGATTCTTTAAGAGCTGCCCTAAGACAAGAACACACCAACACTTTAAAACACACTGATTTACCAAAAGAAACAGAAGAGAAAGAAACTAATCAATTATATCTTCAAAGAGAACTAACTCTGATGAAAAATAGTGGGGAACATTGCTGCCCTAGCTTGAAACCTGTGGTTAAAACAGAATACAATTGTATCAATGATGAGAATTTGGACCCACAAATAACCACTACAAAAATCCTGTACACTACTACTGAATTATGAGAACAAGAAGCTAGTGGGCACTGGGGCCTTGGAGCTCTCTTGACAATGGGTGACTGTCACAGTGTGACTAAAGGGTTTGCCAATTTTAAATATTTAATTTTCTTTAGAGATAGGATTTAGGAGTAAAGACAATGCAGGCTCAACATTTAAAAAGAAAGTACAAGAAGAAATGTATTAATAACACAAGAAAAAAATATTCAGAATAAGATTCCTAGATTATTCCCTCCTCCCTTCACTCCACTTTTTTTACCAACCACATACAGAGAACACTTCAGTCTGTTATCCACTCAAATAATAATTTCCGTTCACTTAAGAGAGAAAAGTTCCTTTTTCTGCTTCAGACTTAGGGGGATGTCTTCACCTTCACAGTCTGCATTCGCCGGGGACCTACAGAACTATGAATTTTCCTCTCATTCCCACAGTCCTTGCAGAGCCGTGTTATGGGTTACGATGCACACATGGGGTACTACTTTGAAAGGCAGGCTGCTGAAAAACAAAATCCTCTTCATCATCTTTTCTATCAAATGCCTCTGTTCATATTCCAGTCCCAAAACAGACAGTTCAATTTCCCGAGGCAAGGAAAGTCTTCAACTCAAGCACCCATCCTCCCCAAGTATATTTTACAGTTTAAAGGAATTTTAGTGAAGTCACAATCCCCTCATAGCCCCCCCCAAAAAATTGTTTTCAGCTACTTATCAGTGCATCTTTTTGATCTCTTCCCATCAGGAACTTTATCTTCATTCCTCTGACCTCTCTGGACTCCATGCTTTATTTCTTCTCATAAAGGGGGTTCAGGAGATTGAGAATCTTATCCAGGGATAAAGAAGTTAAAATTGTATCCAGATCATTCAGAGAAAAGCATGTGGCCGCTGCCGGGAGGTCCATGCGGCCCCGCTGAGCCAAGCCAGGGCCAGACTAAGGGCTCCCTGCAGAGCCGGTGCCGGGCAGGGGGGCCGAGCCGAGACCCTGCAGAGCCGGGGCCAGGCCGGGAGGCCAGGTCGGGCTGGGCCCAGAGCGAGCCCGGAGCAGGGCCGGGCCCCGGCCAGAGCCTCCCGCTCCTCCGCAGGGCGGAAGCCGAAAGACCCACCAGAGCTTCAGCCACTGTGATTTGTGAAAGAGAAATAACTTCTCATTGGTTTCCCCAGCTGTCCATCACCAAATCAGCTCTCTGATTGGTGCCAGCAGCCCACAGGAGAAGCCCCGGGAGATGGGACAGCTCCCTCCATTCCCGGACCACACGGAGCTTTTTATTTCCTTAGGGGAAGCCAACCCTCCCCGCAAGCACGTGAAACCAACACACACAGAGACACCCCAAATCCGGGGAGACACCCCAAAACCTGGAGGGACACCCCGAAACATGGGACACCTCAAAACCCTGGGAGACGCCCCGAAACACGAAGGGACACACAAAAACAAGGAGACACATCACAAAAATGGAGGGGACGTGCCAAAACCCCGGGGGAAACCTCGAAACATGAGGACACCCCAAAACACGGGGACACCCCCAAAGATGGGACACCCCAAAACACGGGACACCCCAAAACACGGGGGGACACCCAAAACCCCGGGGGGACACCCCAAAAACGGGACACCCTGAAACACGGTACACCCCGGAACACGGGGACACCCCAAAATAATGAAACGGACACCCCAAAACACAGGGAAACCCCAAATCCAGGGGGACACCCGAAAAGACAGCGACAACCCAAAACCCCAGGGGTCACACCGAAACACAAGAGACCCAAAAACCCGGGGGGACACCGAAAAACACAGGGAGACACCACAAATCCGGCACACCCCGAAACACGGGGAAACCTCAAAATAATGGAGGGGCACCCCAAAACACGGGACACCCAAATACACGGGGACACCACAAAAAACGGGAGACCCCGAAACACGGGGAAACCCAAAACCCGGGTGGACACCCCAAAACATGGGGACACCCCGAAATAATGGAGGGGACACCCAAAACCATGGGGAGGACACCCCAAAAGACGGGACACACCAAAACACGGGGACACCCCAAAACATAGGGGGACACTCCAAAACACAGGACACCCCTAAACACGGGACACCCAAAAACACGGCAACACCCCAAAATAATGGAGGGGACACCCCAAAACACAAGGACTCCCCAAAATACGGGAGGACACTCTGAAAGACGGAACACCCCAAAATCCCGGGGTACACCCCGAAACACGGGACAATGCAAAATAATGGAGAGGACACCCCAAAACATGGGGAAACCCTAAATCTGAAGGGACACCCCAAAACACGGGGCGCACACCGAAACATGGAACACCCCAAAACCCGGGGACACCCCCCAAAACCCGAGGAGACAACACAAAAAAATGGGACACCCCGTAACCAGGGGGACACTCCAAAACACAGGGATACCCCAAAACAAGGGGGGACACCCAAAAACACGGGGACACCCCAAAACACGGGGGGACACTCCAAAACACGGCAACACCCCTAAACACGGGACACCCAAAAACACGGCGACACCCCAAAATAATGGAGTGGACACCACAAAACACAAGGACACCCAAAAACCCCGGGGGACACCCCAAAACATGGGACAACACAAAATAATGGAGGGGACACCCCAAAACACAGGCAGCACACCGAAACACGGGGGAACACCCCAAAACTCGGGGACACCCTCCCGAAACCAGAGGAGACAACACAAAAAAATGGGACACCCCATAACCGGGGGACGCCACAAAACACAGGGAAACCCCAACACCGGGGAGACACCCCAAAACACGAGGACACCCCAAAACCCGGGGGGACACCCGAAACACGGGGACACCCCAAAACTGGGTGGGACAGCACAAAACACAGGACACTCCAAAATAATGGACAAAAAACTGCAAAACACGGGGACACCACAAAATAATGGAAGGGACACCCCAAAATATAGGGAAACACAAAATTCAGGGGGAAACCCCGAAACACGAGGACACCCCCAAACCCGGGGGAACACACCAAATCACAGAACACCCCAAAACACGGGAGGACACCCAAAAACTTGGGGGCACACCCCCAAAAAAGAAACACCCGGAAACACGGGGCACCCAAACACACGCAACACCCCAAAACACGGGAACAACTCGAAACACCGGGACACCCCAAAACATAGGATGCCCTGAAACACGGGACACCCCAAATCATGGGGGAGACATCCCGAGAAACGGAGGGACGCCCCAAAACACGTGACAACCCAAAACATGGGGGGACACCCAAAATCACGGGACACCCCAAAACATGGGGGGACACCCAAAAATAAGGAGACATCCCACAACACGGAGGGACACACGAAAACATGGGACACCCAAAAACATGGGATACCCCAAAAAACAGGGGGACACCACAAAACACGGGACACCCAAAAACACGGGGGGACACCCAAAAACACGGGGATACCCCAAAAAACAGGGGGACACCACAAAACACATGGACACCCCAAAACACGGGGGGACACCGCAAAAGACAAGACACCCCAAAACACGGGACACCCCAAAACACGGGGACACCCCAAAATAATAGAGATAACAACCCAAAAGACGGGACACCCGAAAACACGAGGGGGGGCCACCCCAAAACACGGGACACCCCAAAACACGGAGGCACACCCCAAAACATGGGAACATCCCAAAACACGCTGGGGATACCCCAAAACACGGGAAACATCAAAACACAGGGGACACCCCAAAACACGAGGGGACAGCCCAAAACACGGGGGGACAGCCCAAAACACGGGGACACTCCAAATCTGGTGGGACAACCCAATACACAGGGACACCCAAAACATGGACACAGCAAAACAAGGGGTGGCACCTGAAAACACGAGACTCCTCAAAACACAAAAGGACAGTTCAAAACACAAGACACCCCGAAACACGGGGACACCCAAAAATAATAGATAGGACAAACCAAAAGACTGGTGGACACCCCAAAAGACGGGTGGACACCCCAAAACACAGGGGGGACACCTCAAAGAACGAAAGGACACCCCAAAACACAGGGGCAAAACCCCAAAACACGGGGGCAAAACCCCAAAACACAGGACACCCCAAAATAATGGAGATGACATCCCAAAACACGAGACACCACAAACCACGGGGGAACACCCCGAAACATGGGGGAACACTCCAAAACATGGAGGGAAACCCCAAAAAACGGGACACCACAAAACACGGGGGGAAACCATAAAACATGGGACACCCAAAACCACGGGCGGACACCCCAAAACATGGGACACCCAAAACATGGGGGCACCCCAACACACCGGACAACCCAAAATAATGGAGGGGGCACCCAAAAACATGGGGACATCCCAGAACATGAGGGTACACCCCAAAACACGGGGGAACACCCCAAAACACGAGAGGGACACCCAAAAAGAGGGGGACACCCCAAAACATGGGGGTCACCTTGAAACATGGGGGGACACCCCAAAACACCGGGGAACACCCCAAAATACGGGGCACCTCAAAACAAGAGGAGACACCCCGAAACACAGGAACCCCCAAAACACAGAAACATCTGAAAATAATAGAGAGGACACCCCAAAACATGGGGCATGCCAAAAAACATGGGAGGACATCCTGAAACACGGGTACATACCAAAATACGGTGGGACACACCAAAACAGGGGACACCCAAAAATGAAGGAGGGGACACCCCAAAACACGGGGACATCCCACAACACGGAGGGAAACCCCAAAGCACGGGAGAACCCTGAAACACGGTGGGACACCCCAATATAAAGGAGGGGACACACCAAAACACGGGGACACCCCGAAACACGGTGACATCCCATAACATGAGGGGACACCCCAAAACACGGGACACCCGAAAACACGTGGACACACCCAAACATGGGGATATCCCACAACACAGGGGGACACACCGATACACGGGACACACCAAATCATGGGACACCCTGAAAGACAGGGACACACTGTCATGATCCGTCCAACCCGAGCGGGAGTCGTGACTGGTTCTTTTATGGATCTCAGAGCACAAAAGACACAGCAGGGGACAAAACCAGTTTACTTCTACAGAAATGCACTTTATTTAGTGCGAACCAAAACGTGATAGTGGGACAGAGAGAGAGAGAGAGAGAGAGAGAGAGAGAAAGGGAGGGTTGGGATTATAGCTACCAAGATGGGCAGACGAATCCTCGTGGAGCCAGCCAATAGATGTCTGTTGCCGTCTGGGGAGATCTCGGGGGTCTTCTCTGAGAAAGTCACTTTTATAGTCCTTTCCCAAAGCAAGTAGCTTCTGGCCAAAAGGTGGGAAGATTTATGGACTATTGTATGTGGAGCTCATTACCCCGAGGAACAGGTGGAAACAGGACACTTCAAGGAACACCAAACCATCTTTGTTGTTATGAACACATGCAGGGTAGCCCATACCAGACCAGTCCATTGTTCTTCCATCTGTGGGAGCTTTGTTGAGTAAGTGCCCCGTGACTAGTTGTCATAAGAAACCAGTCCTGGTAGGCATCACCTGCGGAACAGTTACTTGGCATTCCTCCCATCCCTGGCCAGCGTAGGCCTCAGGCGAGGGTTGTTGGGCAGAAACAGATGAGAGGCTCAAACAGACTCTCACAGAGGGGTATCTGCCGTATCGGTTTTGTTTTCAAGAAGGCAGCAATACTGAGGGGGAGCGAGCTGCAGTACTTGTTTTTTCCAATAAAATCAGCACTACTGAGGGGGGGGCTAGCTGCAGTACCGGTTTTGTCCACAAGAGGGCAGCACTGGTGAAGGGCGGGGGGTTGCACTACCGGTTTTGTCTGCAAGGGGGCAGAACTAGTGAGGAGGGGGGTCTGCAGTATTGGTTTTGTTTTCAAGAAGGCAGCACTACTGAGGGAGGGGTGAGCTGCAGTACCAGTTTTGTGTCCAAGGAGGCAGCACTGCTGGGGCAAAGTGGATGCAGTAACAGTTTTGTCGGCAACAGGCAGCACTACTGGTGGGGGGAGCTGCAGTACCGGTTTTGTTCAGAAGGGGGCAGCACTGCTGCAGAGTGGGGAGCGGCAGTACTGGTTTTCTCCACAAGGGGGCAGCACTAGTAAGGAGAGGGGGCTGCAGTACGGGTTTTGTCCACACAGGGACAGCACTTCTGGGAAGGGGAGCTGCAGTACCTGTTTTGCCCACACAGAAGCAGCACTACTGCGGGGGGGGGGGGGGGGGCTGCAGTACTGGTTTTATCCATAAGAAGGCAGCACAACTGAGGGAGGGTGAGCTGTAGTACCGGTTTTGTCCATAAGGGTGCAGCACTACCGGAGTTAAGGCTGCAGTACTGGTTTTGTCCACAAAAAAACCAGCACTACTGAAGGGGGGTGCTTTACATGTTTTGTCCAAAAGAGGGCTGCACTATTGAAATAGGGGTGCTGCAGTACTGGTTTTGTCAAAAAGGGGTCAGCACAACTGAAAGAGGGGAGGGCTGCACTATCTGTTTTGTCTACAGGGGGGAAGCACTACTGAAGTGGGGGCTGCAGTAAGAGTTTTGTCCACAATGGGGCAGCACTACTGGAGGGTTAAGGCTGCAGTACCTGTTTTGTCCACAAGGAAGCAGCACTACTGGTGGGGGGGGGGGGCCTGCAGTGTATGTTTTGTCCAAAAGGTGGCAGGTCTACTGGGGAGTGAGCTGCTGTACCTGTTTTGTCCACAAGGAAACAGCACTACTGGTGCGGGGTGCTGCAGTGTCGGTTTTGTTCTCACGGGGACAACACTACTGGTGGGTGGGGCTGCAGTACTTGTTGTGTCCAAAAGGGGACAGCACTACTGGTGGGAGGGCTGCAGTACTGGTTTAGTCCAAAAGGGGGAAACACTACTGGTGCAGGGGGGCTTCATTTCCGGTTTTTACCACAAGGGGGCTGCACTGCTGAAGGAAGCGTGTCTGCAGTAATATATGTGTCCACACTGATGCAACACTAGTGAGGAGGGTGGGGTGTAGTACCAGTTTTGCCCAAAATGGGACAGCAGTAGTGGTGAGTGGGGTGCAGTACCGGTTTTGTCCACAAGGAGGCAGCACTACTGGGGGGGAGTCGGCTGCAGTGTCAGTTTTGTTCTCACGGGGACAGCACTACTGGTGGGGAGGGTTGCACTACCTGTTGTGTCCACAAGGGGCAGCAATACTGGGGGGGGGAGCTGCAGTACCTGTTTGGTCCACAAGGAAGAAGCACTACTTGAAGAGGGAGGGCTGCAGCACCTGTTTTGCCCACAAGGGGACAGCACTACTGGTGGGTGGGCTGCAGTACTGGTTTTGTCTGAAAGGGGCAGCACTACTGGTGCGGGGGGCTTTATTACCGGTTTCCACCACAAGGGGCAGCACTAGTGAGGAGGGGGCGGTGTAGTACCAGTTTTGTCCACAAGGGTGCAGCACTACTGGGGGGTGGGCTGCAGTATTGGTTTTATCCACAAGGAAGCAGCACTACTGGAGGGGGGGCCTGCAGTACCTGTTTTGTCAAAAAAGGGGCTGCACTACTGAAAGGGGGGGGCTGAAGTACCGGTTTTGTCCAAAATGGGGCAGCACTACTGAGGGAGGGGCGGCTGCAATACTGGTTTTTGCAACAAGGAAGCAGCATACCGGGTTGGGGTGGAGGGTTTCCAGTACCAGTTTTTTCCAAGAGGGGGCAGCAGTAGTGAAAGAGGGGGGCTGCAGTACCTGCTTGGTCCACAAGGGGACATCACTACTGGTGCATGGGGCTGCAGTACCAGTTTTGTTTAAAAGAAGGCAGCACTACTGAGGGAGGGCGAGCTGTAGTACCTGTTTTTTCCACAAGCGGACAGCACTAATGGGGGGTCTGCAGTACATGTTTTGTCCAAAAGGGGCCAGCACTACTGAAAGGGGGGGGGTCTGAAGTACCTGTTTTGTCCATAACGGGGCAGCCCTACTACGTTCTTGAAGCTGCAATACCAGTTTCATCCACAAGGGGGCAGTACTACTGGTGCAGGGGGCTGCAGTATAGGTTTTGTCCACAAGGAAGCAGCACTACTGGGGGGGAGGGGCTGCAGCATCTGTTTTGTCCACAAGGCGGCAGCTCTACTTGGGGGTGAGCTGCAGTACCAGTTTTGTGCACAAGGAAGCAGCACTACTGGTGTGGGGTGCTGCAGTGTCGGTTTTGTTCTCACGGGGACAGCACTACTGAAGGGGGGAGCTGCAGTACCTGTTTGGTTTACAAGGAAGCAGCACTGCTGAAATGGGAGGGGGTGAGGTACTGGTTCTTTCCACAAGGAAGCAGTGGTACTGGAAAGGGGAGGCCTGCTTCATCCACAAGGTGATGGCACTACTGGTGTGAGAGCTTCAGTAGTGGTTTAGTCCAAAAGGGAGCAGCACTACCGGTGTGGTGGGCTTCATTACCGGTTTTCACCACAAGGCGGCAGCACTGCTGAAGGAGGGACGTCTGCAGTAATGTTTTTCTCCACAAGGGGGCAACACTAGTGAGGAGGGGGTGGGCTGCAGTACTGGTTTTGTCCACAAGGAAGCAGCACTACTGGAGGGGGGCTGAAGTACATGTTTTGTCCACAGTGAAGCAGCACTACTGTGGGCGGGGCGGCAGTACCAGATTTGTCCACAAGGGGGCAGTACCACTGAACGGGGGGGGGGGGGGCTGCAGTACCGGTTTTGTCTACGAGGAAGCAGTATTACTGGGGTGGGGAGGAGGGTTTCCAGTACCGGTTTTGTCCAAGAGAGGGCAGCAATAGTGAGGGGGTGGCCGCAGTACCTGTTTTGTCCAGAAAAGGGCAGCTGTACTGGTGCGGGGGACTGCAGTACCAGTTTTGTTTACAAGGGGGAAGCACTGCTCAATAGTGAGGGGCTGCACTACCAGTTTCGTCCAAAAGGGGGCAGCACTACTGAAGGGGGTGGGCTGTATTGCCTGTTTCGTCCACAAGGAAGCAGCACTATAGTGGGGGGGGGGCTGCAGTGCTGGTTTGGTCCACAAGGGGGCAACACTACCTGGGGGCGAGGCGGCAGTACCTGTTTTGTCCACAAGGGGGCAGCTTTCCTTGGGGGGGGGGGTGGGGGGGGGGGGGTTGCTGTACCGGTTTATTCCAAAACGGGACAGCACAACTGAAAGTTGGGGGCAGCAGTACCAGTTTTGTCCACAAGAGGGGATCAGTACTGGGTGGGGGAGGGCTGCAGTGCTGATTTTGTCCACAAGCGGGCAGCACTACATTAGGGAGAGCAAATCTGCATTACCGGCTTTGTCCACAAGGGGGCAGCACTAAAAGGGGTTTGGGGGGATGCTGTTGTACCGATTTTTCCACAAGGGGGCAGCAGTACTCAGGGAGGGGGACGCAGTTCCGGTTTTGCCTACAACAGGGCAGCACTACTGAGGGGGTTGGGGTCTGCAGTACTGGTTTTGTCCACAAGGAGGCAGCACTACTGAGGGGGGGGGCTGCACCATTCCAAAGACAAGGCATATCTGTTCTTTTTCACAGATCTGTAAAGTGCAATTGTACTTCTGAAGCCTTTTCAAGAAGAATGCAGTGCACCTCAACATATATCCATTAAAAATGTACTTTACAAATCAAATCCTATACTGTAATTAGACTAGTTAAGGATGATGGTCTCACTTCAACTAAGCCCATTTGAAATTTAGAGTATCTCCTCTCACTCTGATGCTGCTCTCCATTTACTCCAGTGTAGAGTCAGCCATTGGCTCTCAGTGGCTTGGCCCAGTCTGTTTGGGAAGAAAGAAATCACAGTGGCAATGTTTCAAAGGATTTACATGTGTTGGTATTCTGCACTGAGTGGAAGAAAAGCAAACTGGCACCTGGAGCAGTGAAATAAGGGGATTTTCTCCTTAATTTTCTTAATGGAGCATGGACTCAGCTGGGGAAACCAGTGGAGTGTGTGTGGAGAGCTGCTCTGCACACCTTGTGCCTCAGTCCCATTTTTCTGTGCCTTCTTACAAAGTAGAATGACAGCAAAAGTAATTTTGTCCATACCCAGAACTGACATAAAATCATCCTTGAAGCTTGTAGCCAAATTGCCACTGCAATGTGAATTTTAAGTATGTTCTGTAAGACTTGTGCTGTCCCTAGCATGACTCACAGTGGGTGTGCAAAACAGTGATGAAAAGTGAGTCTTCAGGTGCTCCTATCTGCTGCTGCTTCTCAAGGCTTTGTTGCTATCATTATATTATCATGCACTCAGGAAACCTCAAACTTTTCCCTGGAAATCTAGTGACCAGTTCTTATATTTATCAGGGTAGTTATTGTCTAAGCTAGCAGGGTACTTGCTTGAACTTTAAGGGGCTGACTTTATCTTGATTAGGTTTACTGCAGACTCAATTTTTCACAACTAAAGTGAGCACAGTGACCATCACTCAGTTGGTTTTCTTAGATGTCTCTTACTTTCTTCTCTTCTCTTTGTTTTAATTTTGTTTTCCAAAAGAAATGGTCAAGCTTTCTTAGTAGCTTAATGGCTAGGAGAGATCTCTGGGATGAAGTTGGGTGAGATGTTCTGTGTTCCAGTTAAGTGCTCTAATTTTTACCGATTTTACTTATTTAGAGGTAAGAGAAAATGAGCTATTTTCCCCCCCTTTCCCTCTTTGAACCAGAAAGGGTCTTCTCATCTAAACTGGTTCATACATTCCTTCAGGCAATCCAATTTTTATGGAAAATAAACTTTCATCAGAAAATCCCTGACTCGCTGTCCTCCCTGGAGACCTACATCTACTGGATTTTAGTTTCTTTGCCTTTGATGCATTGACACAAAAAACCCTTTAATAAGCAGAAGTGAACCCACCATTCATCTTTCTCTGCTACTCTCCAATTTGTAAATGAGCAAAGTTTGGTTATATACTTGCATGTGGTAATTATTCTGTAGTCATTAAAACACTGTAGTCTTTCGTGGTTCCAGCAGTGAATCTTTTTCTACTGATTATTGGAAGACTAGAAGTGCTAATGACAACTATTAGTCCATTTTGGAGTTGTAAATCTTTTATCCTCTGAATCAATAACTTGATTTTCAATTTTGTTTTTTTAAATTTTATTTTTCTGAACATCTTTCTGACACCCATCAGGAAAATTTGATATGAATATAGGTAATTTTTATATTTCAATATTTTTATGTTCCAATATGACTAGGAGGAACATTAAAATGAAGGTTGGTAAGTTCTACCAACCATAAATATAGAAGAGTTCATAGTCTACTGAGAAGGTTTGGTCTGAACAGCTTCTTAGATCTCATTCCTTTAGCAAAAACTTGTATCATTTTGTGAATTTAAATACAGTATTGTTGCCATCATTGGTTGGTTGATTGGTTTATTTTTTAATTTGACTAAGTGGAAAATAACTGTTAAGCAAAAATATTTTTCTTGCTGTTGTACTCAGTAATGTCACCTGGTTCTACCCTTCTGAGCAACATGACAAACTAATCTTGATTAATTTAATCTAAATTTTACTTCATAACCATCTTCCTGGGTTTTCAAACCTATCCAGCAACAACAACAAAAAAAAAAGAAAATAGGAAACTTTGGATTTCTATGTATTTGTAAAAAACTGGCACCTTCTATGTAATGCAAATCTTGAGTCTCACAGATAAACTGTAAACTCTTGAAGCAGTGTGTGTCAGGGGTGGGAATTCTTTCAGGGTGACATGAACGAGACTGGCACAAACTGCAGCACATTTTCAATTAACTTATTTTTCTTTCCCCTGAGTTTACAATGCATGCAAAATGCTGATATGGTTCAGACAGCTGTTCTCACAGTGCAGTAAAAGCAGGTTTAACATTAAGATTGTCCCAGTGCATGAGGTGGGGGAGATGGGAAGGGGGCAGTTTTTCCCTCTGCTTCCTCATTAACTCATTAAGAAACAAGGCAAGTCATTAAAGAATGTATTTTACTAATAAATCACATTTAAAACTGCATGCTATGCAAATGGACAGGCATGAGTGGGTCTGAATTTGTTTCTGTAAAAACACTTGCACACTTTTAAATCACAGGTTTGAAACTGAGGAAAAACTTTTTTTTTTTTAATTATATAAAGGTGATGTAAAATTACACTTATAGTAATGGGGAGAGAGCTTATTTACTCCTAAATTTCATTAATTCACCTCACTGGATATTCTTTCTGTTTGTGGTATCTTACTTGTGATATTGACTTTTTATGTGATATTTAGCAATAGTTTATGAAAAAAATAATTGAGCATCTGCCTATTCTGTTTCATTACTTTCCCCTAAAGCTCTTTTGAGTGCTATGCAAATCATGCCAATTTCCAGTAGCAGTGGAAGTGTTGTGACAACTTCCTGTTGTCTCAAAATCTGTGTTTTGCCCCCCACTCATCCTACTCTGAGTCTTTTTAGTACCTGACTGATGTAAGCGTGAACAAAACTTTATCATTCCCCCCTGCATGCTATTTCTGCTATGGACTGGTGTTCTCTTTCTTTCTGTCTCTCCACAAACATTTATTGGTGTTGATGATACACCAAAAGAATTGCTATATTGCACAACCCTCCAAACTAAAGACCAGTGACTTCTTTCTTTTTCTTTTTTATTTTTTTTCCATCCTTTGGTCAATTAGTATATTAGTCCAGAGAAATGCCAAGCTGCATACAGCTGCTCTATGTTGCATCCAGCTATTAAAGGCATCTATTCATGTGCTTGTCAATTGTGTCATTTTTTCTCTTTGTGTGTTGCCCATGCTACTTCTGGCATCTCCTTCCTTCCAAACCTTTTCATGCCCAGCAGATAGTTTTTGCAGACCTAATGAGGCAAATGTCATGGCTGTGTTTGAGATATCTCAGTGTCTATTTTAGTCGGGTATATTAAAATGAAGGCAAGGAAAAGTAGTTTGTGTTGTTCTTGAAGTAGACATTATATTATATTGCAATTAATTGTTGCAAATGTGAGCCTTGCATTAGAAAATGAGCTCTGTATTTGAAAAGCTGAGGTATGTGATGTTTGAACATGCTCACATACAAACTGCTGCTTAGGAGAGATTAATGGCAAAGGTGTTCCCATCTGTGCATGTGCAACTGATCATCAAACACAAATGAAACATGTCAACACTCACACAAAATGCTCTAGAACTCATCTCTCCTTTTTCCATAGTGCTTCCATCTAACTAGCTCTTTAAACAATTCTCTCAGGAAGAAGTGGGTTCTATATGAAACCATGAAGGCTTCAAAAAATTGCAAGGGATGGAGAACAGCAGCTAAATTATTCTGATTCATACCAGACACAACCTGCTGGTGTGATTTATCTGCCTTCTTAATCAGGCACTCAGGAAAATAATGATATTCACAATACCATTCGCTAATATGATTTTATTTGTAGTCAAGGAAGAGACAGAAAATACCTGAAAAACTTATATTTCAGCTAGTGTTTCAAGTCTTCTTTTCAAATTTGACAGATTTCTCAGTTATGAAATCACAGCAGAGCTGACCAAAAATATCCTTTACCCTATTCCTGGAGTTCTTAAGTAAAATCCTTTGCCAACAGCAGAAAGCATCCTATATTAATTATACATTGGAAAAAAATGGTCTTTCACAGAAATTCAGGCTAAGTTAATTTAAATCCAGGCTAAAACAGTGTTGCTGCATGGATTTTTCTGCACCAATCTGAGCTCCTACTCCTCCTTGGAGGCAAGGGGATGGAAGAATGTGTGTGGGGTAACCAAACATGGAGCATTGTTATCTCACTTGGCCACACCTTGCTCCAGAAACTGGCTGCTGTCCCCTGAGAACTTTGTGCCCTGGACCTGAGATGATGATGAAGTCAAATCAGCACACCTGACAAGAAGAAATCCTTCCAGAATATCTTAAAATTCAGCATTACCTGCCAGTATTTCAATCTGATCTTCACTACAATTGAACAGACAACTCCCATCAATTACACAGTGAGTTGTTTGCCACCTGGGTAAATGACACTTGACAGCTGGCACTGAGTAATCAGGAAGAGTAGGGTTGGTTAAATATCAAAAGTGAGAGACACTCAGAAAACTTGCTCTTCAAAATGTGACACTAGGCACCTCTACATTTTATTGTGATCCACTCCTGGATCCCCTTTACTTTTGGTTTTTGAACAGTAACATATTTACTGGATAGTCACTAAAATGACTTGTGAATAAAGCAGACAGACCTGATATTGTAGAGTGACTATTTGTGAAGTTATGCTAAAAAAAAAAATTAAAATATCAGTCCCAGTCAGAAACTGAACTGACCTATATCAAAGTAATTTACAACTATGTATAACTGAGTATGTGTGAGAACACAAATGCTCGCCCTGCATATATGTGTTGACAGAAGTCAAGGATTGTTTATGAAGAATTACCATTTTTTAGCTAAAATATTTAATAACTGTTTTATTGTCAGGCTGAAAAAATACTGATGTGGCAAATCCACTGTTACTGATGTGAAATCTTTCTCCTCCATTCTATTTCTACAAATGTTTACTGTTGTGAACTGGAAGATCCTTTGTCATTTGTGCAACACTGGGCTGTTTTTAATTCAATTCATTTATGTCTATGTCTGTGGGTAAAGGTGATTAGGATTATTTGAGTCTCCTCACAATTACAATTAAGTAATATGCAGAAAACTCAAATTTCTCACAATTTGATTTCCCAGAAATATGTAAGTGAAGTAGAACTTGCCAAACTCAAATGTTGCTTGATTTAGAGCAGTGAATTTATGCTTTATATGGTTCTTTCAGTGTCTTTTCCTTTTTGTTTTCCAAAACTTAAACAACCTCCTCCCATGAGGCAAAGCTGTTGACATTTCTTTAAGCAATTGCAGACTTTCCAAACTGTTTCTTGACACTGTCAGGGTAATCAGAATTGTATAAATTATAACTACTCTTCAAAGATCTCTGTAACTTGAACTCTTTGATGAGGTCGTGTGATGTTTGGGGCAGTGAGGGAAACTTATGGGATACCAGACATTGCACAATATTTAAATATCCTTAGTTATATATTCAGTGATTGCAAACACATGGCAATATTTTATTAACTCTTCTGAAATAAGAGAATGTGTTTGTAACAGGAAAAAAAAGTATTTCAGTAAAAAAGCTCATACCATATGACTCATGTACCAGGAAGCAAAATTACTGAAGTGTTTTCAGAAAAGAACACTTACCTCAGTACAATAGATTTTTTTTTTTTTTTTTTTTCATCCTGCACACTTGTTATTGCTGTTAGTGTGTTCTTCCCTTTTATTCAGAAAGACTGATATACTGTAAAATGTAATAGTTTTTACCTGTCTTTTAAGTAAAGCAATAACAGATTGATACCATATCCAACAAAACAGAAAATATGAATGAGATTCTTTAGCACTAGAACAAACTAAAAATTCCCTTTAGCAAAGTTATTTTTACCAGTTGCTTCAAAAACACTGTGTTAGTAAATTAGGTTATGGAGACATTGCTGCAACATGGAAAATATCTTTGAACTAGACACAAATACTTATTAAGATGCATTAGAGAGGAACACAGATGCTGCCAGCAGCAGCCATACATTAGCTCTACCTTTTACTTTCCTTTTAAAATGTTGTTTTAATTATCTCAATCTGTTTTCCCTAAGCAATAGAGCAGCCTATGCAATCCACCAAGTTCTGAGAAGACACCCAAGAAACCCTTTGTTTTAGAAGCAGGAAGAAATCAGTAATGGAGATCTCTAAATCTCCTTCTATTTTACTTTTTAAAAATGGTTTAAGAATGAGATGCTGGAAGAAAATGTGGGCTGAACAGAACAGTATGGGTTTGTAAATCTTGAAAACAGAGAATCAAAATAGAGAAAAACACATATGTCAATCATTCACCAAAAACTCAAACTAACAAATGAAAAAACTGCAGAAAACTATCCCTCAAGGAATTTTACAGGCATGCCTTTTTAAGAGGTTATGGCAAGGTGAATGTTATGTAATGAAGTATTCAAATTAATTGATGAAGGATTTCAGAGAGAAACTATGCTTGGCAGAAGAAAAAGACTGAAGAGATAGTAAAAGACAAATATGCCAGTTGTCATCAAAATTGAGTCCCTTAATTGAAGAACTGCAGAATAATTTGGATAAATATTCATTTGGTGCCACCTGTAAATGTAAATAAGCTGCATCTGTGTTTCAAACCTACTTTTCAACAATGCTATAGAAAAGTTGCCTAGAATTTTGGACACAGGTTTTTTTTATTTCGATGTAGGACAGGTCAGAAATCCACAATCTCAGTTAACAGTAACAGGCACTAACTTTGATTTCAGTAACCTAGAAAACAAAGGAGTTTTCTTCACAGAATTCATCTTTAAAAGGTGCTGTTTGTTTAAACTGACTATTCTGATTAACTTTCACAGGGCAACAGCACAAGTCTGATGTGTCCTGAGAAGGGATCCTCTGGGTAGCCTCACTGCCCTACTTTCAAGCTACTTTCAAGCTGAGGCTTTGAGAAAAGCAAAGAGAAAAAAAAAAAAAAGAAAAAAAAGAGAAGTAAAGGTAAACAGCCTCCAAACAAAGCCAGACATCCAGCTCTACAGAAATTTTGGTTTTATAATTTTTTAAAAATGCACCTCAGGTACTTAGCTGTGAAATTTTTATTCCCCTGGAAGATATTATTCTTCTGATTCCTTTGTCAATATAAATGGTTAGAACTAAATAAAGCTGTCAACATTTGAGAATAGAACAGTAAAGTCAAACAGCTGAAACATTCTCTATGTACCAGTGTACACATTCACTTTGTGGATGTGGGTGTTACAGGTCTTTCTAGTCTATTGATGTTGTAAATGTAAGGAGAAACAGGAGATGTATGATTCAATTATTCACTATTGGTCCCGAAAGAGTAAACAGATTTAAAAAAAAAAAAAAAAGTAATGTTATATACTTTTTGTTCAAGGGAAGCAAAATCTGAGAACTTCTGTGATGAGGGCATATTAGAAGGTAAAATGGATGAAACAAATTTTGTCACAACACATTGTTTTTGTAGATAGACATGTCATACTTAAATTCTCATAGAAATGCAAATATCTTGAATTCTTGCTGTGTCTGCAAAGGACTGAATAGCCATTATGACTGATTTTGGGTGGTTTTCATGGCATAGAACAACTAAGGTAATATTAAGAGAATATTAATATAGGCCATGTTAAAAGACAAAAATTATTCTTTAGGAACATGCCATTCCTTGTAATTTGGTTTTCTTAGGTATCACTGAAATTTAGAGATGCTAATAAGATATACACTTTTCTAAAGGCTGAGAGTTTAATATAGGTATACTTAATACAGAAACAAAATGAATCAGACAGCCACCCATGCAGAAGCTCAGCTGGGATGGACTGTGCCTCTTGCTTGTCACTTTTCCTGGCCTGGCTGTGTGCACAGGGACATGGTGAGTGCTGTGCTGGGGAGTCCAAGGTACTGAGGTTCCAGGGGAAGTGCAAGCCATGGAGAGTCTGTGTCATCATATTCTGGTCATTTTAAGCAAAGGACCCCTAGTTGTTTCTTTCCATCATTCACATGTGGTTGGCCTTCCAGGAAAGGAGAGCTGGTGTGTGCATGAGGAAAAGGAGCTTTGTGGGCTCCCAGGAAGGGAAAGAGGAGTTGAAATGTGATATTTAAATAAACTTTTAAAAGTGCACATTTGTGCTTGGAAGTGAAAAGGTAACAGATGTGCCAATTTGATCAAGGCTGTTGATCTATAAATGGAGCTGTTTCCAGATGACAGCAGGCATTAGCAGGATAACAGGGATGGGGCATCAGTGCCTATCCTGGAGTTTGCACTGGTTCATTCCAGGAGAGTCTCAGAGCACTGACAGGAGTGCTAGGGCAGGGATGGTGGTGCTGGGATCACAGGAGGAGCAGACCCATGAGTATTTGGGTATAGGAGTCAGTTTGGTGACATCAGTTTTGTTTATAGAATAGAAGTCTCCTTCCCTTCCTGGGAAGTGGCTCACTGGCATTTGCTACTTTATCACAGGTATTGCAATATCATCTTATACCCTCAAACTTCAAGAAATAAAAAGCAGTGAGTGAGTTTCCCACTCCACCGTTTGGATTTTTTAACTGGATAAGATCTAAAAACTATATCCAGTGAGGAATATCAAAATATTTAGCCATCAGAAGTGTATTGACTTTCATAAAATAAGATCTTGAAAACTAATTACCTAATTCTATGTTTGAAATAGCTACATTATTTTGCAAATATTATTATCTTTCTAATCTTCATCTTAAATATATATATATATATATATATATTCAGCTTACATTTTATTCTGATAAGGATTCTGAGAAATTAAGCACCCCTTTGGGGCTTTACTTCTTTTTTGGATTCACTGTTTGTAGGTGACAGAATTTTCCAGAATTACAGAGCCAATAAAAATTATCACTGGCTTCAAGAATTTACCTGAGATGTTTCTCCTTTTTGTTGGCCAGGTAAGGTATGTTCATAATGATCTCCCCTCCAAAAAAAAGTCTCTGCTCAACTCAAATTAATGATAGATATCCCTCTCCACTCCCCTCATTTCTAAAGCTTTATTTTGACATATGGTGTTACTTTTTATTTTGGCACTCAGGCTTGTTGCACAAATGGAAATGAAGACCTAAGAAGTGACCATCATTTTTAGAAAGATAAGTGAGAAGTGCTTTTGATTTTAGGCTATTTAAGTACCTAGCATATGTTGCAGCTTATTTTATGAGAAATATTTGGAAAATAAAGCAAGCATTTCTTGGGTTTTTTTTTTGTTTTTGTTTTTCTTCTCCTTCTCTCCCACATATTCTAGTGGATCTTTATTAAATTTAAAAATACAAAATCTTAAGGAAGTTTTATTCCTATAACTTCTAGACTTTATTTGCCTAGATGTGATTAAGAATTATTAGTAAAATGTTCAAAATATCAGTCTTTCACATACAAGCACATTTAAAAATAGCTCTCCTTTCTTTTGTGCTCTTGCAGACATAGGGAACTGAATTAATTCAGACATTGGTTCCTTAAGCATTTGCAGTTTGAGTTATTTGGGATGTTCAATGCATGACCAAATTTTGGAGTATTAAATGCTTACAAGGCATTCAAAGTATCAAGAAATATGGTTCTCAATACTCAACACAGTACCAAGCATCTCCAGGAACAATTTCACTATGTAATAAACCCAATGTGTTCATTTGCCTTCCTGAGGCATTGTTGATGAAGGATTTGATTTAATTGCAAAGCACTAGTACTTTACCTGAACAGTTAGGTGTTTTAAAGTTGGCTAATTATTGCTTCAATGAGGATGAGGATTTTTGCATCACCCCTTCCCCCATGGCAACCCACCTAAACCCACAGGCTGTGTAGGTCTCTGCTTCTGCATTTCTGCAGTACACTGCAGCCAGTGAAATCCCAGAGAAGCAATCTGGAGTTCAGCTCCAGAAAGTGCTTCCAAATGAGCTGGAATAGTCTGAGAAACAAAACAAACATAGGTAGATTTCCAGGTGAGAACTGAGATGATGATGATGATGATGATAATATACTAAAACTGGACACTATTCCTGTAACACACTCCAGCCAATCAATCAGAATTGCTCCAAAAACTGCCTTCAGAAGAGACAGCCAAGGTGACTCTAGATATTGAATTAATGACTGAAAGAGACATCTCTGCAGTTTTGCATATGCATTTATGACCTCAAGGTAGAATTTGGAAATGGTCAGGGTAACACCTGGGTCTTTCCTGGAGACCCCAGCTGATGACTGTGTTCAAAATGTGGCCATGAGCTGATTTCTCCAGCAATTTTATTGTGAAGTTCTGCTAGGGACCTAACCTGCTTGGAAACAGCACAGGAGTTAAGGACTTTGATTGGAGTGGGAGACCTGGCTTGAAACTGGGAGTGTTTAAATGTCAGTCTCCTAGGGGTGCACCAATAAACATCATCCACAGGGTAAAACAAAAGGGAATTTCCTCTCTTCTTTTGCTACTGAGGAGATGAGAATGAAAGATTAATGTGGCCAGATGGAAAGCAGCTATTATTTCTGGTTCCTCTTAAGTGAATTTCTTTTGCATTTTAATATTAAGCAACTATTGGAATAAAAAAAAGACTTTGAAAAAACATATAAAAAGTAAGGTTTTAATGTACTTGCCTCCAGTTGATCTCTACAGGATGATTTTTTCATCTATACATTGGTTCATTCTGATGATATGTCAGTCATTCTGTTGCATACAAGAAGCATGATTTTACATATGGCTTCTGTATTCTCAGAGAGAACAGTTATTTGCTTTCCTTCAGGGTGTTTTCATACCAAAAATCTTATTCTAAATTGTAAAAATGTATCATGTATATATATGAGATACGATATTTACCAAGCAAATCAAGCAAATACTTTTTTTCCTTTTTTCTTATCTTCTACATTAAAAAAACTCAACAAAAAACCCAAAACAAAATAAAATCTTAAGTATTGAATTGCAAAAGGTAAGTACAAAATAGTTTCTATAATGAATGTGATAAATTTTCAACACATGCTAAATATTGCAAATACAGAGGGATAGGCTAAAAAAAACAAACCCAAAGACATGAGAATGAGAAAGAGGAGTTTTGATTTCATCAAAGCTTTTGGAATCTCAAATGTAACAGTCTCCTTTTTTCCCCAAAGTCCATCCTGTTTTTCTCAGTGCCATAGGAGCATCCCTTTCAAAGCCTGTGGTCCATTTTTAATACTTGTCATAGTTCCAAGTTTTAACTTGAGAAATACGATGTGTTTAGAGATTTTAAATAGCCAAATTAGTAAGTTGATAAATTTAAAGCAAATTGATTGGAGGTATGTACAGCAACCATCCACAAAATTCCTCTGTCGGCTGCAAGACTATATATTGCAAAACTTGCTGACAAAAAGGGAAACAGAAACTGTCAATACATATTGGGTGGACTTTCCCCTCCCACCCCCACTGGTCAGACTTTATTTACAGAGTCCCCTCACACTCACAGCTTGATAACAAAAAGAGTTAGTGTGGTGTGCTGGGTGACAGGTGACCTTGTGATGGAGGTGTCTGCCTTGCTATTGCTGTTCCATTTTTAAGCCAAAAGCAGCAAAATTGTGCAATTTGGAACCTGAGAGTGTGCAAATGGCTAGAAACTCAGTTCAAAAGCCTGGCTTTCAGCTCACCATGAAAGAAGGCAATTCATCAGGAATCATGCATAGTCAAGCCACTTTTAAAGGTGTTGCCTTCAGCGTGATTCAGCACTGACTTTGCTTAAAGGGAGAAGCTCCTGTAGGATGATGAACAATTGTTTCCTTCTCTGGGGGAGAGGAAAGCTGGTGGATCGAAAAATGGAGTTCTGGATACTGTAAGACTTGGTTGGGTAAAGTAAAAGACCCCCTATAAATACAAGTTATATTCAGCACACTCCTGGGATGCAGGTATGTGATCTGCCACTGGGTTTTCCCAGCTGTTACTGTTCAGTTGCCTGTGTTTTAACAGAAGCATTCCCTGTTACCTCCAAGTAACTTTGGAGTAAACACTGTAGGATGGACACTTGCCAAGATACTGCACCACAGTGGATAATGCAGACCAGGGAAAAGAGCCAAGGGTGTTGTGTTTTTTTCACATCACTAAGTGGAGACACATTTAAGCCAACCTCTTGCTTTAAAATCAGTCCTTTTCAGAGAGGACTCTCTTATTAGTGACACAGTAACTTTTCAAACAAAACAACAAACCTCATTATTTAAATTCTCTCCAGAGGACTTGGTCCAGCTCTTTGTTCTCTCCTAATTATGATTTGACTTAAAGCTCAGTAACTGATTTGCTTGAGCATCTTGTAATGTTCTTAGTGCAACAGAACTCCAGTTTTCAAAATTAAATATCTAGGGCCTAGCTATGTTGCTGCCAAAGGAAGTTTTATTCCTAAAGAGTTGTCCAGACTGTCCTCATAGCACCAACACAGAGGGGTCTCCAAAGGTCATCTGAGCCAGAGGATGCTTTGGTTGCTAAAACCTTCCAGGACAATCCCTCTTGTGGCTAAAGCAGATTTACACATTTGCAATAGTGAGGTGCAACTCTGAACCTGTTTTAAAATATATAAGGACTACTAGAGTACAGTTTTGTACAATGCCAATTATTTTTGAGTGATGTGATCAATCTGATATTTTGAACTAAATAAGTTTATGAAAAAAGCATATCAATTTGTGCAATAGGAGAGCTTGAGGAGTATTGATTGAAATAAAAAGTTCACCAAATACAAATGTACAGTTAGAAATGTGGGTATATTGCTGTTTTATTAAATATATTAACTATAATTAAAATAACAACTCTTGCATCTCTGGGGGTAATGATTTGAGGAGTGATTCTCTTAAAAGCTTTATTTTCCCGTGCTGGTTGAAAGTGTGAAAAATCATTGGCATCTTTTTTACAATTCAATAACAATAAACGTAAAGATTGTAGTGAGTTGCTAAACTGCACCATGGGAAGTGGGAATTATTCTTTTTTGATAATGATGAAAACAACGTAGGTTTGTTTTTTTTGGTTTTTTTTTTCTGTTGTGTTGAAAGCGTGTATTCATTTTACACTTGCAAATAATCAAAGCTGTATCTTTAAAGATGACTATGGAAAAATAGAGAGAAAGGGCTCTGGTAAAAAGTAGCTAAGTTGGACAGCACAATACTTCTCACCTACCTGAGCATTTTTTTTAATTGGTAAGAGCATTTTAATTCATTTACTAGTGTCAGCCATGCTATGCTTTGATTTTATCAATGTATCCTTCAGCAAAAAAGTTCAATTATATTTTCAACATCATGAAAAATCAGCTCTGACTCACAGCTCACCACAGATTCCAAACAGGAGGCAAAGACCCAGTTTTCCTTTCAGAACTGCTCACATATCTATGACCTTTCTGTGGGCAGCTTCAGAAAATGGGGGGAAAGCCATTCCAAAGAACAGTACCAAGGTAATCACACAGCACAACGGACTTTCTCCTGGCATGAGATTCTTAATAAATTATGAGAAATAACACAGAAGCCATTTCTATCCACAGAACAGATTTAATAGGTTTTTGTTTCAAGAACAATTAGAGGATGCTTAAAATTTATTGTGCAGAAAGCTACATTAGGTCCTCAAATTTGAGTAATCAATATCCCCACAATCTAAACTGTGGAATTACTATTTCCCCAAAGAGAAACTTTTTGGGATTTGCAACTCATCTCAAAACCTCAGGAAAACGAAATCAGCAGAATTTCCCTAATTCAATGGAATTCCAATTGTGTTCTATGACCCTTCAAATACTCATGAAAACAGACTTGTTTTCACTAGAACAGCTGTGACTGAAAATCTGGGGTAAAACCTATAAGAAATGGCAATATACATGAATGTTCCTTTCCACAGCAGCCACAAGCAAACAAGGAGTGGCACTCGTTGGCACAGCCTCTTGTCCACATACAGGAGAGTGGCCAAGGCAGTGCCAGCCGTCTCAGAGATGGGCAAGGACAAGAAAGGGTTTGAAGCTGTGCCAAGAGAGGTGTACACTGGACATTAGGAAGAACTGCTGCCCAGAAAGGGGCATGAGATATGGGAATGGTGTGCCCCAGGGGGCACTGGTGCAGTCACCGTTGCAGTAGGTGTTCAAGGTAAGCCTGGCCATAGCACTCCAGGCTCAGATCTGCTTGCCGTGGTAACCATGGATCACAGGCTGGAGTTGATCTCTCAGAACTCTTCCAAGCCAGTGCTTGGATTCTGTGACATCACAGCCTTTGGGGCAGCATGGTGCCTGGCAACTGTCCCCAGCCACCACCGTGCCCCACAGCCTGGGCTGACCTCGGCGAGGACAGACGTTCCGAGCGTGTGTGCTGGTGGCAGCTTCCCCAGAGCACCATGGCTGACCCGGTCCCCTGGATCCTGCACTTTTACCTGCTGCTGCTCCTGGGCCATCGTCCCGACCCATCCAGCCATCCTGGGCCGGGCACGGGCCTGTATCTCGAGGAGCTGGAGCTGCAGGACAGGGACCCTGAGCTGACCACCTCATGCATTAACATATCGTGGCTGTACTGGACATGCCTGCTGGTGCAGCTGCTGATCACAGGCACTGTCCTGGGATGGCATCACTACAGAGGGTGCTGGAGTCGCTGGAGAAGGGTGAGGGATGGGGGGTCAGGCAGGAAGGATGGGCTTGGACCTTTTGGGCAGCCCTTTGGCCAAGGCCCCATGGCAGAGTGGAGCTGAGCCTCTGGCTGGGAATCAGGCCAGGGCTGAGCTCAGGGACAGCCCCAGGCAGAGGCAGCCAGAGCTCTGCTTGCTGCAGCCTGGCCAGGCCTGGCTCTCTTGCTCAGAGGCCAAAGGCAGCCCAGAGAGGGGCCCTGCTCTGCCCCTCTGCCCCTTCCATCGGGATCCCTGTGCTTTGCCTTGCAGCAGAAGCACCAGAGGCCCCGCAGCAGCAGCCCAGGACAAGGCTGTCCCACAGAGCTGATCCAGCTGCTGAGGAACAACCGCACCCTGCTGCAGCAGTGCCTGGAACGCTGCTCCCAGCAGAGGGCACAGAACAGCAGAGCAGCACAGGGGGCCAGCCGCAGCAGGAGGAGCAGGAGGAGATCCTAAATCTTGCCCCAGCGCTGACCTCCAGCTCCAGCACCGCGTGCAGAGCACTGCAGGGAATGTGTGACCCGTGCCAGCCCGGGCACGGCGACATTCCCCATCTTAGGCCTTAGAGACACCCCATCCTTACCTGTAGCAACCCCCACCATCTTTTCCACAAGAAGCTGACATTCCCCTTAGTGTTCCTGTTCTAAATGTTTAAGTAAGTTAGCAATAAGGTTGTTACCACATAGTCCCTCGTAGTGTTGATTTTTAGAGTAGAAAAGTTAATAAAGTTCATGTTCTCTGCACATCTTGTGCTGTTTGCTTGATATTCCATCGAAGAGGGGACACAGAGGGATGGGTTTGATCAGGAGCTCCAGACTGCCTGCAATGGAGAGCCTGAGTGCAGCAGCAGCATTTGCAAGAGTGCAAATGGAGGGCAGCTGGAAAGAAGATGGTGGGCAGTATTCTCCTGCCTCCATCTTCCAAGGAAGAGTCAAGTCAATCCCTGTCTGTGCTCTGCTGTGGGGGATCCCTAAAGGCTCCAGGAGGTGTCTGGGTGGCTCCAAAAGGGGCTTGCAGGACCCTGGGGCACCAGGGAAGGAACAGCATCATCCCAGGAATGCTGTGAGAGATTCCC